>NW_023415429.1:0-24813 GCF_013373865.1 Monomorium pharaonis | reverse complement strand
TTTTATTATTTAATATGATTATTCTGGAATTATATTTTTTTAAACAATACACCGCTGCACTTGTCAGATGCAATTGCACGCGAACGTTTTTTTTTATAAACGGAATTATATATTCTTTAACGTAAATTCATTCTGGGATTATATTTTTTTTTTCAAGCAATACACCGATATATTTGCAAAATGCAATTATATGCATACTAACGCATTAATTTTTGTTACCTTCTAAAATGGAATTGCATTTTTTCCTTAGCATAAAGCGATTCTCATAATCCTGCACAAACATTAGGATGAAGCAATCTGAAAATCGAGTTTGTCAATATTTTGCTAAATGTTACATATTTTATGTTACAAAATTATATTTAACAAATAATAATGATCTAAAACTCTTGAATAATTTAATTGCGGAGAATTTAAGAAGCAATTGAGAATCGACACTATAAAAAGTGCGCAAGAATTTTTTCTTAACAAAGTAATTCTTATAATTCAATTAATAATTCTATACTAGACGTTTGATTCAATTTTTCATCATCTTTAATATTCTTTTCTCACGGTGTTGCATAATTGGAACTTTGTGTCTCATGTTAAGCAATCAAAACAGCTCATAATAAATGATTAAAATGATTAAGTATAATTTTATTAAGAAAAATTGCGTATTTTTACAGCGCCGATTTCTAATCGCGCATTAAACTTCTTCCACAACTAATTAAATTTATTTTACAATAAATGATTGAATAGAATACTTTGTTAATATTACTTTTTATTACATTAGCAAGTTGCCAACTAATTATATTAGAATTAGTTGTCGAATAATTCCTTCTTTTAAATTATTTTCCAAAAATTAATCTTATGCAGATACACGTTATCTTTAAAAAGTAAGAAATAATTCTCTATATATTTCATATGCCATATTATTGCATTATTACAAACAAATAAAACGCGGGAGAAAGTAAATGACGATAAAAACCACAATTTAAAGGAATAAATAGCGGTGAGCTGTGACAGTATATCTCGACTTTTCCGTTTGGTGTTCTTTCCGTGTACGCGAATTCGTAGCGTGTCAACGGATCTGACGATTGAAATAAGCGAAGGGGGAGGGATGGGGCCGTGATTCTCTTCGCGTTTTCTTACGCTCCCGGAACTTGGCTCGGAAAGTACGGGATGTGCGGATGGCGGGCTACCATTCTATAGGCCCTGTGCAATATCCGTAACTTCCGAAATTCGAACTTTAGTCTGCGCGGAACTTTACGATACTTGTTACTGAAGTTTCTGGGAACTCTCAACAGGGGCGTTACCACTGTAATAATTGCAAATTTGCTGGAAACCAATATGTGCCTTTCAGATGGAAACGATTCATTGCCGTGGAAATTTGATCTGTGGCTTGTAACTCTCTTGTCGTTTACCAATCCAGAATTATCAGTTTTGAAACAGTTTGCACGAGAGGGATGATATATTTATTTATTAAGACGGATGGACGAAAATAGAGTGAAACAATTTAATTGTATTCGACAAAATATGCTGGCAACGAATCATTTCGGGGTAATTGGGTATTATTTTGAACAAACCATTTGTCTTTACTGTCTCGCTGTCAACGCTAAACTACAAATTTCCTCCCCGCCTATATAGTAAATGTTTTTCGCTAATTGGCCGTTTTCTCCGTTTGTTTATAGAGGAAGAGTGGAATCCAGATGGCAAGGGTCGGCAATCCAACGATACTGGTGAGTACTTCTTATATTTCATCACGAATCTGTAATGAATGAACTTCTTCGACTGTTCATATTTCCGAGTAGCTGTCTACTTCGTCATTAATTTAATGTATTTCGAGATTGATCAAATCTCGCAACGTCCGTATAATATTTTCATTCCCAATTAATCGTATCTTAACCGGGATATTTTTTTTAAAATACATCGATGCAGAATATTTCAAACCTATTGAACTTTTGTAAATTAAATAAAACTTTTTCACGATAATCGAATCACGAATTCATGATAGTCGTGGAACATGATATTTTTTCGAATTTATTATTATATTAATTTTATATTAATTAAAATGTTTAATCAAAATATTCAACATTTTATTGTAATATTAATAAAACTAAAGAAATCGTACAAAATTCTTTAAAATATTATGTTGCCCTGTAATTACTGTAATTTTGAGGATGAATTCTAAAAGAAAATCCTTGCGATATAAGAACGCATTCAATAGGAAAGCAACATTATTTTGCAAAAGAACAGATATGTTTAAAGCTGATGTGGATATTTTAATTGACTCTGTACTCATTTCTTCGATGATTCCTTATTTAGTGTACAGTAGAAAGAGCAAATTGGATTTCGAGGCGCGTTCCGTATGGCACAAAGATCCGAATAATTCGGCAATCACGGTAATAATTATCGAGTACATGAAAGCGTGGAAAATTCGTCGTCGTCTCTTTGCGCATCGAAGTGGTTGCACTTGTCGCGAGCAGAGGCACTCATTACCGTCTCACGAGATCGACTGTTCTGCGAAGGGATTATCCAGATTGCATTGCCTGCAATCGCCTTTGGCTCCTGTTCCTTCTTCTCTCTCTCTCTCTCTTTGTCTCTCTCTCTCTCTCTCTCTCTCTCTCTCTCTCTCTCTCACACACACCTCCTCACCCCTTCACTCTCGCCATCTTCTTGGCCTTTAGACGCATTACGAGCTTAACTT
Organism: Monomorium pharaonis; assembly: GCF_013373865.1. Classification (NCBI taxonomy): domain Eukaryota; kingdom Metazoa; phylum Arthropoda; class Insecta; order Hymenoptera; family Formicidae; genus Monomorium; species Monomorium pharaonis. Next base: position 22,130 of record NW_023415429.1, on the reverse strand, counting down.
AACCCTTGGAATTAGCGAGGTCTCAGTCAGGTTTCCCCAGTTCAAGTTTCACTCTCTCTTCTTCGTTTATTCTCTGAAGTGACTGAGCGTTCCTCCCCCGCTGCCCCTCACCCGTTCGTATCGCGTGAAATTGATACGCCGAGAGTATCTCGGGTTGTCTCTGCCGTCTTCGTCGCGTCTTCATCACGATTCCGTTCTGCTGCAACTGCAGACACAAAGTTACCGCGCAGTTACAAAGGGAGAACGCTCCAAGTTATACCGCATATTTTTTACTCATAACTAAAACAGATACGGTATATTAGTATTTAACCAGTGCACGCTGACGAAAAATATTGTTACGTAACCTCTTTTTGTCTCTTTCACGTAAATAAAATAAAAATATATTTTATCCGATACCAACGAGAAATGACATAACAATAAAATCAGAAATAATCAAAAGGAAGCAGAGAGGTATCCAATTATTTGATTTAATTGAGAACACGAGTGATACAAAAAAATGCTTTGCGCGAAAACAGCTTGATTCGAGAACGAAAACGTTTGTTTGAAAAAAGGCAAGCCAAACTCGCGAACAATGGTATATCCGACTGTTTCATCTAGTTCCATTGAGAAAATTGTACGAGAGACAAGTAGAAAATAATTTCAAACTGCGATTCTGGCATTCTGAAAATGAAACGAAAATATGAAACGCGAGAGAAAGTAATATACGCTGTCTTGGATTTATCTCCTTCTCCGGTTGTTCATGAGAACAAATTGAAGTTTCGCGTTTAGATAACTTAAGATATAATAATAAATGAAGATAAGATAACTTACATGTAAACGTATTTAAATAAGATGATTTTATTTTAATTTATCTAGATCAAAGATAAAATTATATACATGACTTTGTCTAGATAATTTTTAGATAATAATGCTCGCTGTTGAGCAAAACAAGGGATTTGAAAACGATATATTCATGTTTTTATTTCTTAAAATAATTTCACAGAAAATTGTCTCTTGATTTGGAATCTCAATACACTAGTAAGATGAAAGTGAAAATAGATGGAAATTGTATAACTTAGATTATAATAATTGACAAAATTTTTTGTAAAAGTATTTAAAAATTTACGCATTTTGAGGTTTTATATTGCACTACGACTTTGTCATCTGTTCTGACCATCTAGATTACATTTCGATATACACTGACAATATTAAAAATCTAGTTCACATTACGTATCTATAGATAGTAATAAATTTTGAAACGCAAGCTTATTATTATTAAAAAAAATATTAGAATAGATAGTAACTCTTAAAAGTTGAGGCTAAGTAAAATATTTCAAATTCTCGAATTGTTATTGTTTATATTATTTTAGATAATTTGGAAAGGACTTTTTAAATTTAAGATAAAGATAAAATAAAACTGTTTCTTTATCTAGGTGATTATCTAGATAACTTTATATAAATAATGATAATAAAACTGCGTATTTCTTACTAAAATGCATTAACAATGTCTGCGCGTTTTGAATGTTATACATATTTCACATCTGTTAATATTTATGTATCTTGTATACAATGTATATCCGCGCGCGTACATCGATTACAAATAATCCAATAACAAATCAATCCTCACAAAAATTTATCACATTTTGTTGACGACACGAATAATTTATAATCGCCTTGCGTAATTTAATACATCCGCACGGTTATTTCTGTACACAATGATTTATCATAAACTCAACAGTCAAATATCTCGCAGAATTTTAGAAAGTTAACGTTTCAAACAAGAGTTGTAGAGTTTTTTTTTTTTTTTAAGAGGATAAAAAATAATAAAATCAATTTTTGGAAACAATTGATTTATCCACATCTTACAGAGATAATTGCTATTCGTTTTTAACGGAATTATATAACGACTCTTTTAATTATTCTGTGCATAAAAGCATGAAAGTTATTATTAATCCCCGGGATTCTATATTTTACGTCAAAATACATAGGGTAAAAGTAAAAATAAATTACTTGTATACTCTTTGACATCATCCATTATGGAGGATTTAGTAAAAATATTTAACATTTTATACATAAATGTTTGCCGATGGAAAATCCGCGCGGGCTGGAAATCCTATCTGACTAAAAGATTGCGGGCGTAATTCGAGAATGTCTGCGATATACGAGGTAAGAGTATAACGGGCTGAACGAGGTTAAGGGTAGTGGAGGGAGGGATGAAAATAAAGATCCCTCAGCCGGGGATGAAGATCTCTCTCCTCTTGTTCCTCTCTTTTAAGACGATAGAAACGTTCTCCGCTGAAGGTCCGTAGTTTTCGCGATGGGTAGCGAACCTCCCCGTTTACGGCAACCCCCTCGAGGATTTTTCCCGCGGTGATTCTCACGCGGTAAACTCCGTGGATAACCCATCGGCGCGTACCGGCTTCTCTCGGCGCGGCGCGCGGAAACTCCTCGCCTCCGTCGGAACCGGCGCGGGCGCCGCCGAGATGGCGTGCGGAGTCCGGCGCGTCCGTCGCGTCGGTCCGTCTCTCGCCACACCCTGCGCGAGCGCGTGCCTCTGTAGATCACGAGATCGTTCACCGTTTCTCGTGGAAGAGCGCCATAAATTGGCAACAATTTTCGCTTCGGTTTTTTTCCCCCCGTGCTACGCACATGGTACGCAATCGCTAAGTAGAGAAAGTAGAACGTGCACAGTCGGACGTGCATAAGCGGAGCGGTTAAGCGCTGTTATCTGCCTTACGGGCATTGCCATTAATAAAATTGAAAATAACGCACAATGTATATGCGTCAGTACGCAAAAGGATGATTACATTGATCTTTGTGAAACTGAATGATATTTTGAAAAAAGAGATTTTATTGAAGCTTTTACCGCAAGAGGCGAGAGAACATATTGAAAAAATAACGTTTTGTAACTTTATATCGTTAAAAGCAAGAATAACATGTATTTCAGATAATAAGCTTTTAAATTATTTTTTTTTACAAATTTTTGAAATGCTCGAATTAATTTTTATTGAATTATCGTGAATAAAGTAATGTCGTTATTAAACATGCGATTACTGAACGACACAGTTTCCAGGTTTTTACAGGGGGATGTAACTTTTGTAAATGGGACGGCGTTTAATTGTTACGTCTAACACGTTTTATTTTTCCTGTGCATATAAAATGTTATAAATGGTAGACTTTATTTGTTTCTGTTGTGAATTTTTAGGATTCGGTGATCGATACGCTGGAAAGCTTTATTTCGTAATCTCTCAAAATAAACAAATCTATGCCTTTTTTTCAAATAACAAAATAATATCCCGTATTAGTGATTTTTTTTAAACTGAATATACGCGCTCCGTAGAAATGAGATTTAATCACTGCAGAGATGTGATTAAAAAAAAAGAGTTATACGCACAACTCCAATTAAAACGGTGTAATGTTCGCTACTCTTCCGCTGCAAAATCGATTGTATAATACTGGATGACTCATTTGCCGGCAAGCCGCGCGACACAATTCGACTGAAATTCGCGTAACGATGCCAAATGCACAATTAATACGATAGACGTGGAGTTTGACTTCCTCATTGACAGCAATATTAAATTTTACGCGATTATTCGACGAGAGATTATTCAATGAGAGTGCAACTTTTGTTTGACATTGGCAAGATCGAAAGTAATAAAATTGAATGGAATTAACGGGAATTAATGAAAGAGTTATAGAAATTAATTAAAAACATTTATTTCTCCGAAAGAGATAATAAAAATTGACTCTTATTTGTTATCCGTTCTCTCTCTCTCTCTCTCTCTCTCTCTCTCTTTCTTTCCCCATGCATAAGATAATTGCACCAGACGTTGAACAAATAAAAACAAATTAAATACATTTTGAAGTAAAAAATGATATTTTGATTAAATCTATTTGAAAATTAAATCTGAAAAGATAACAATTAGTTTAGACTTTTGTTATTTTTTCTTTTCAAACAATTATTTAGTGATTGTTTAACGACTGGCGCAATGGGGTTGTTACTCTACATGTGTGGGGGGGGGGGGTGTTAGAGAAAACATTTAATAAATTTTTATAAAAAAATATTTTTTACACAAATTCAAATTTAAATAATCTCATTATTTTTTCCCGGGTAAATTAAGCGACGCGAGTTAAATCGTGATAACGCTATGAGTAAATAACTTTTCTCTGATCACACGCGAGAGTCACGCCGCCATTGCTCCGCGGGTACAATGTATTCCTTCCGAGCGGAAGCGACATCCACGTGTGATGGACATCCGGTAAATTCAAAATTTCAATTATTCAAACGGGGGGAAATGGCTTCTGCACATATGCTTCTGCATTTTTTATTATTACACAGAAAAAAATTTACTCTCAAATTGAAACTTATATACTCAAATTTTAATTTATTGTTTGCGATTATTGTTTCACACATAAGCAACGATACGTAATCTTCTTAGAAGAATTTGAAAATCTTGAATTTCAAAATATTATAGTTTTATTCCAATACTATAAGTCAGTATAAGTGTTACTTCAAGAATATAATATAATTATTTAAATAATTTTATTCTTAAACAACAAGAATATCATTTTCTTAGTTAAACTATATAAGATCTTAAAATAAATCTTCATTTGAGTAAATTTTCTTTTTAACGCAATATAATCTCATTCCAAGATTTGAAAACTAAAGATATTCAAGTCAAAACAACAATATTCTTTTTTTTATGTATAATTTTGTTCTCAAACCAGGAGAAACTAACGCTCTTGCGAGGTCGGTTAGTAGAGGCGCGATTGTTTCTTCCGCAGTTTTAACTGTTTGACGCACCCCCTCATTCCGGAGAGGGCAAGAGTCGAACAACCCTCGGGTTAACGGGTTTAAAACCCTCGACCGTCGATGCTGCCGCCGGTTTATCGCCTCGGCTCGAGCGGGACGATAAAGAAGGGACCTCTCTCCGTCAGTGCAAGTGCACCTACCTCCCTCGCAGGCTCCTCCGATTCTCCCTCTCTCGCCGTTCGACCCCCCACGTGACGAGCGGCGACGCAGCGCGGATTCACCGTCAACTAATATTGATTATAAAACCGGCGGCGGCAGCGGCGGCGGCGGCGGCGGCGGTGGTGGTGGTGGTGGTGGTGGCGGTAGTTTCTTCGTTCTCTTTTTTTTTTTTCTTTTGCTGGAGTGGAGCCACGGGCGGTGGTACACGCGCGCGAGAGACACAATACGCCCGTAGTGTGCGTCGTGGCGGCGACGGCGGTGGTGGTGGTGGTGGCGGCGACGACGACGACGACGACGGTGGCGGACGGTGGTGGCGTCGGCGACGGATTACTCTCGAGTCTCGCGGAGACGACCGGCTCGCCCGCGGTGAAGTGAATAAAGCCCCCGATCGGGTCAGACGCGCACACCGGAGAGAGGAGTGCGTCTCTCTCTCCTCGTTCACGTCCTCGTAGTTCGCTTCACGCCACGCCGGAAATCCGCGCGCGGACAGGAACGTCTTCGTCTCGCCGACGGCCTCAAAGAGAAAGAGAGAGAGAGAGAGAGAGAGAGTGCATTGACTCCAGACGCAATGTAAGTAAACGAGAGACGTGACACGGTGCGCGTTTAGAGTCTTTAAAGATCTCGATCGCTGAGGGGAAGGGGGTCCCCCTCCCCCGTAAAGCCGTCTCTGACAGCTGCGTCAGTCAGAATGAGAACCGATGTTTTTTTTTTTTTTTTTTGTGAGTAACTGTGGAGTAGTCTGCGTGGTTAACTCGCGAAATTGTTTCTGGAAAAGAAAAAGAAAATTGTACACGCGGGTATGGTGCTGTGTGTCTTTTAGCGAGTTGCTCTTTCTTGCGATGAGCTTTGGCTCTTCGAGGGAAACGTGAATGTGAACGGTGTCGATAGAATATTCCGTAGGATATAATCTTTTCGAGTGATGGAATTATTTTCATCCCTCGTGCCGTCGAGATTATTTCAGTATTCTTACGCGATGTGGAACAGCAGAGTAGAATCTAACATTTTGACGTTTATCTTATATTCTTTGTGTATATTTAGTGTATATGGGAAATATGGGAAATACCATAATATTTTACAAGAGATACTTTCCTTTACGCGTACAGTTTGAATCACAATGTAAACATTGAAGAGTAAAGGGTGGATTACGCGATTGTTAGGCTGATAAATACTTCCAGCAATCAACTTTCTCTTAATTTAGCTTTCAATAAAACCTTTTCAAATATTGTACTAGTTGTTAATTGAGGAGGGTTTGAAAATAATCGTTAGAAAATTTTAGAGTTAACGGAGATAATTACTTTCGAGGTAAACATGGATTTATTCGTTCTAGACGAAATTTTTACATTCGACGTACTTCCGAAGTGATAAACGTGAATTTTTTATATGTATAATATTTTGCGAAAGGTTTTATAAAGCTTTTAACAGTATATGTTATTCGTTTAATATTTTTCACAGGCACAGTCTTATGAGATATATATATATATATACCGCGATATCGACAGTACACTTGAGAAGGGGCCGAGACAAGATCGCGTTTAATATTAATGAACTTTTAGAATTTTAAAGCTTATTGCTCTGCTTGGCAAACTTTCTTTGCTGTGTTGCACTCTGCTTGCTCCTCTTTTCGAGAGGCATCATTGATCTACAGGGATCGTTGACACGTTGCGAGCTATAGCGACCTAAAGGGCAAGCTTTCGTTCGCATTAGCTAACGCTGGAGAAACACTCCCTGCCAGAATCGAGAAGCATTGTGTTCGAAAACCTTAATTTGATTGCATCGAAATGTATGTAAGCCATATGAAAAATTCCTTAATAATACAGAGTAATTTGTAAAAAACAGATTGTTGGCAAAAAGGGGGATGTAATTCTTAGCTTACTTAGGAAGAAAAGATTTTACGAACATTTGTCCTGTGTTTTCAAAATACACTGTGTCAAAGTTGAGAAAAAAAAAAACGTGAAAGTTTTGAAGATCTGAAAAACAGTTAGAAATTTATTATTCAAATTTGGCATGTGGTAGAAGAATTTTTCGGTGCCACTAAGACATTATTATAAATACATTCACTAAGCGCGCGCGTGTGCACACGGAAAAATATTATCAAGAAAAGTCTTTACTTAACTTATTCTTTTTCTTCTAGTAAGCAATGGTTATATATAATATTTTCTTGATTCTTAAAATATATATTATTATGATAAATTAAAAAAATCTTGCCATCATGTAACAAGGAGAGAATTTATACTCTTTTAAGGAATATTATTAAGTTATACTTCGGAAAACAGTCAGAATAATAAGTATGTTGAATTTTTTTAAGTTAATATTCTTGGTTGAAATATTAAATTACTAGAATTTACAATATATTCTGAAAAAATTTGACGCTGATATGATGAATTTATGATATTGGATTTGCGGATATAAACTCCTGAAATATTCAAAATAACTATTTTATTCAAGTACATGTTTTTCGGTACGTGTGCACAGATGTTAATTTTAAGTAAACATTATTTGTTTCAATTATAGGTGATGAATGTATTGTCAAGAAATCAATTATCAAAATGAGATTATTATCAAGAATTACACTTTTTGCGAAAATATTCGTTAATTAAGCGAAAAGGACTAAAAATTGGATAATCACTTTTCTCAGCACGATTGTTTTTCTGTTGGTGCGTAATCTCGAGACTTTTCTTCTTAAAATAACTCAAGGAATATTCCCTTTATTTTCTCTGTGCTTATTTAGGAATTATCCTGTATGTAATTAAATAACTATTACGTCGGAAGAATTAAAAGGGAAATCTCTTTTCAAGAAGGAAACTAACACATCAGGAATATGAGAGATATTTTAAAGAGTACGGGTCTCTCTCTTGAGTTTGCCGTATTTTATACGAAAGTTTCATCGGCGATAACGATTTTTAGTCGCTTAACGCAATCATCGGCGCCAAACGCCGCAACCGCATGCACGATACACGACGCGAATCAGTATTATCGCCCAAAGGCAGAGGCAAGTCGGTAATGTTATTACGCGTATATCGCGGGCTTTATTACGCGTGTGCCGTATCGCGCGCGGGTGCCTCTCGCCACATCGCGTCGACGGATTATTGCCTTCTCTTCGGCAAATACCTCATTGCGTTCGGGTCGGATCGTTGACGCGCGACGAGATTAAAGCGGATGGAGTACTGAAATTGAAGTAATAAAAGCAGACGCTAATTGCATCCCCGGTCGTTGCACGCGTCGGTCGCGGGCCGTCGTTTGCATCGCTGTCGTTCAAGCCGCGTTTGGAACGAGTGGTGCGGGGCAGAGGGGGGGAGGGGGGAGGGGTGCGTTATAGATTGCGATAGAAACAATCGCGGATATATGCGCGGTATATATCGGATTATCGCATCTTTGATATACCCCTCCCCGAAACATCTGTCTTTTGCATGCGCCGCACGTGTTCGGAGAATCGACGATTATAGCTCATTAGGCAGATGGTATAATGCAATCGGGGTAACAACGGTGGCGGGTATTCGTAGCGGTATATCTATATAATGATTGGTTTTAGAGCAATTTGGCCCTTAGGCAACAACGAGTTATCATTTATGAATTATCATGAAAATTACGAGTTATTAGAAAATATGTGCGCGTACACGAATTTTTATCTTAGAAGACAAAACTGAATTTGGCTGCCTTCAAAGGCAAAAGTAGGGTTATAAAAAGACAAAAACGTCACTCCAAACTTCTTTGGATTGTTCAATTCTTTTTGTTAGACGTAAATTAGGTGCATTTTCTTAATTTTTTTAACGAAGAAAACGATGATGCATATAAATATGATGTTTTTGTCAGAGAAGTATTGAAAAATTTACTCAAAGCAAAAAAAAAAAAAGAAAAATGAGGGCGAAAATGAGGGTAGTTTAGGATGATAATGCACTCCGCATTTGTCTTCTAGGGTTAATCTTAGAAATATAGGACGTTTCAAAAGCAGGTGGACAAACTTTAAGAGCATATTCTACTCATTGTAAGAATGAAAAAAAGGATTATGTAGAGTCTCGGTTTCTTTCCAAGTTAGAAATAGTTTTTTGTTTTCAGAATAATTGTTTAATAATAACTACATCGAACGATGGAATGGCAAACGAGGACCAATTGTACGGTCAGCACGTTCTCCCGATTTGAATTTCTTGGAATTTTATTTATGGAAACATCTCAAGCCTCTCGTTTATGATACTTCTATTGCTACTGTGGTACTCTGAAATTATATAGTTGCCTTGTGTGACAAAATACGAAATGCTTCGGGTGTTTTTGAGCAATATGAAAAACGTCGATGCGGGGTATCCCCTGTGCAACAAAATTGTAAATAAAAAGTATGTATAACTTGAAAAGAAGTAGACCTATATTCATATGACTTTTTGTCATTCTTATAAGTAAAATATGTCTCTTAATAGAAATAAATTTTTATTTAGATACAACAAAATAAAATTTTATTTTTAACACACAAATAAATTAATTAATATGAAAAATAAAATATATTTTACGAAAATATATTTTGTCGATCAAATTTTTGGCTAATAAATATTAAAGAAGACATCACGAGTAATATTTACTTGCTATTTCAATCCCTTTTTCATAAAATTATTATTTCTAATATTGTAATAATGTTAAAAATGAAGCTCTTAATCATAATTATATTTTATCTACACAATGTTATCTACATAATTATATTTTAACTACACAAATGTAGTTACGAATATTAAAAACATTTATTTCAGTATATCAACAAGAGTTTTGAAATTTTACTGGGATCTAGAGATTTCAGAGTGTAAAATTAAATAATAATTATAAAATTAAATAATAATTTGTTCCTTTAAATGTAAATGCTTTAAAGCGTTTCTGTCTTGTCAGAGTTATTATAGCGGTAAATTTACTCTCGCAGAGCTCCAAAACGAACTTTTACGTCATCGTTCGTATACCGCATATGATACAGAAATAGATCACGCGCTCTTACATCGTCGTTTTTTTATGTGTTCCTCCGCGTAAACGAGAATTAAAAAATGCACAGTATGACGATGAGCAAATCGTTTCTACGCATTCGTCAGGGAACGTTCGCGTAATGTACTCGCCTGAAACACCCAAATAAATCTGATATTTTTAATCTAACATTTTTTCCTCCTTTTCTTCGGATTTAATATCGCAACTTAATGCCGCGTAAGGCTGAAAGCTTAATTGATAAGGCCGACAAAGTTGAAAGGGAATACGGTCATAGAGAAATCGGGAAGTTAATATCGTTGACTCTGCCGCTGATCCGTAACGAGCTTTGACGACGACTCCGCGGTGCTGTCACGAATCGATTGCGGATCGAGGCTGATCGACGATCGAACAGACTCCTTCTCTGTATTGCCTATCGGCCGGAATCGATGATGAGCTACGACCGTGGCGAACGAGGCTCTTCCTGCGTAGTTTGGCGCGAGAGAGAGACAGAGAGAGAGAGAGAGAGAGCGACGTCCGATGGCGACGTTCGACTTCAAGCTCCATTCATATTCGAACGATATTTCATGAAGACGGAACAGTTCTCGTTTGACTGAAGTCGATTCCCCTTTTGTCGGCGTCTTCCGGAGTAAAATCGATATGTCGATATCGATGCGCGTTTTCGCGCGCTAGATATATTGAAAAAGAATTTGGCAATGATAATCGAGCCTAATGGATAGTTACTTAAGCTTTGGTGAAGTAATTTCGATTAAATGTTCAGTTAACATAATTAAAAATTTAGTAACCATTTAATGATCGATTGGTTACTATTATTATGTCTTTAATTTAATTAATTAAATAAATTATAATTTTTTTAAATTAAATTAAATTAAATTAAATTAAATTAAATATTACTTTAATTTAATTAAATATTACTAAATATTATGTTAACTGAACATTAATTGAAATTATTTTACGGAAGCTTGATTATTATTAACTAAACTGGGATTTTTCCTCGTGTACATAAATATACACTGAAAGAAGGATTTGGTAAAAGCGACCAAATATTGAATGAAGTAATGCCATTAAATATTTGGTTAATATAATAAAAAAATATTTTACTTTTTAAATTATTAATAAAATTGGTTAAATTGATTGTATTTACTAAATAATTTCAAAAGTAGAATTATTTTTATACAGGTACAGTAACGAAATATTGAGAAAAATGTATAGTTATTATTTTTTATGTTAAGCAAATATATAATTAACATTACTCCACTTATCTCTCTTTCTCTTTCTCTCTCTCTCTCATTTGATAGCTATTATCAAACCCTTCTCGGTGTATATACGCGCGATCAACTCTCCAGGGAACTCGGCTAATAAATATCTCGTTGCGCCAGTTGGTGGATGTATGTATGTACATGGTCGCGTTTTGCGTAAGGAAACGACCGGGATATTCATGGGCGCCGCGATTACACTTGGTGCGCCATGCGCGTTCGCGATGCAGAGCGACGGTGGCTTCAACAGCGCCGTTGTCAAAATAACGAGTTTCGCGTTTCCCTTACCGCTCTCTCCCTCCCGCTCTCGCGTCTGCACTCGTACTCGGGATTAATAGATACGTATGCTGCCGCATAATTCGTTCAGAATGTGCATGGATGTGTGAACGATGAAAGTTTCTACGCGAGCGATGTAAGTTCCTAATTCGTTATGTCAGTCGCGTTACTTCGTACACAACGAAATGGATTAAACGCGACGATTGTACCGGTTGCATTGAATTTGTGTGTGTGTGTGTGTGTGTGTGTAGAAAGTTTGCAAGATTTATATTAAATTTAATACATGTGTATTCTAAACGTTTTTCACTTAAATTCATGTAATTTAATTAGCACGAGTTGAATATGTAAGAAAATAACACAATTATTATATAAAAAAGTTAACACAAAGATATAATACTTCAAATGAAATTGTGGAAACATATTTTTTTAGTAAAATTAACATTTATATGTTTTGTATGAGAGAGAGAGATTGTATATACATATATATATATAATAAAATGTTATTCATTTAATTTAAAATTTACACGGTTTAAAATTACATTATTTTTATATTATTTGTTTATTTAAATGTATATATTATATATTTTTTTATTTTTATATCATAATAAAAAACATTGAATATCAATTTAACGCAAAATATTCAAGTAACACAATCATGTTATGTTAGATTAGTATTCAGTTACGTTAAAAATTCAGCACAAAGTTTGAATCGGAACACAAAAATAAAATGTTTTTAGTCTGTAAGTAGAAATCAGCTGTAGATACAGAGAAATACTAATTATTAATTATTGCAAGAAGAATTTACATCCAACACATCGCCTTTTCATTTTATTGCCAGAGAAAAAAATTATATCCTAAGAGAAACAAAGACTTGTTTGATTATAATTAAATAAAATAAATTATGGTTAAACATTTTATTTTATAGGTATTATTGCTACGGTATTATTAATAGTAATATATAATGTATTACTAAAAATGAATATAATTCAAATATTTTTTGTACCAACTTTATTTAAATTATGGTTATTGCAACTTTTTAAACCATAATTTTAACCATTAATACCTACATATTTTATTATAGACATAAATTAATTTTTCAAATATTATTAAATTGATTCATCAATTTAATATCGTGATAATATACTATTTCTTCAACTGTGTTTCAAGATTCAAAATTTATTCAGTGCGCAGTTTGACAAACTGTGAAACTATGAAAAAGTATATAAAATCACATAAAAAATATCAGTACGAGACCGAATAAGACTTATTTTTAATTATAATAATTACCTTTTCACACGTCAGTTTATACTCTCTTATTATTTTTAATTATAATATAATTATCTTTTCACACGTCAGTTTATACTCTCTTATTATTATTAAATATACATATTTTTAAATATATTATCATTTTTAAATATAGACCAATATTCAAAACGCGTTTATAAAGATATTAGCACTATTTTTCTATCTTCTATCGTTAGGTGAAAGACAAAGCTAGATTGACAAAAAAAGTGCGCTAACATTTTTATAAGCGTTCTGAATACGGATCATAAATTTCATTAAGTTTTATCGCATCGCAATCGTAGAATTAGATGCATCGCGAATGTATGACGTGACATTAGCGCACATTTAAACAATCTTCGTATTTTTATTGGCCGTAAAATGCAATCGCATATCTTAATGCCAAGAAGAAGTCTATGAAATCGCACGCGCGATACACGTGTATGTACGTTACATACTTACACGAGCCAAAATCGACATAAACGCATCATCTCACATTACATTTCGTTACACTTCACGTACCGTTTCAGAGACATTACTGCGCTCGAGAGACGCGAAAAGCCAGCTCCCTATTTTATTTTCTTTTTATCATTGCGGCTTTGTAACCTTTTCCCGCGCGTAGGTATACGTTGCCATGAAAATTCTATGAAATTGGATTCTCTCTCTCTCCGTGTACTTTACCTCTTCAATATACCCGTCGTTTCGGTTAAATCGTTCCTCTTTGAGATTTTTCGTCGCTTTGTACGTAAACGGCACAAATTTGGGAAAAACGCGAAAATTTGCTTCTCCTTTCCTCAAGTCAATATCGAGCACAACACGCCGTACTCGACTACTCGAAAGACAAACCGAGGGAAGAAGTGTCGCTCTGTGAAGAACTTAAAAAGTTTTCCCGTAGTTCGGTGAACTTCGTATCTCGCTCGCCTTCGAGAAACTACTTGCGCACACGTGCTCCTGTAAAATATATATTTTTTTTTTGGACCTTTTTGTGACGCAAAAAATATTTGCAAAGTTGCCGTCTCGCACATGTGCTCGCCCCGCTTTACATAAACCGCTCTTGCCTCACTTTCTATTGTCCGAGACACGACGTGTTTCGCGAAAGTCTCGAGATTTGGAAAATTTGCCCAGGGACGATTATTTTCGCATATCTTTAACACTACAATCGTTATCTTAAGCCTCTTAAATGTGATGTGCATCACGATATCTAATTTTCATCGGCGTTTTATGATATGTCTCGCGATTGAAATCTTTTATGATAATCTTTATACCGTGCTTCAAATTTGAGAGAGCAATAAAAATTTGGAAAACACCTTTTACACGTTCTTTGATTTCAAAAAATTATTAATTTTTAACGTTATTATCTTCTTATTAAAATTTCTTATGTGATTATCACTATAAATGTTTTAACTTCGAAAGCAATAGAAAGCAATAAAATAGTTCTTTAAGGTTTATAGAATTCTAATGATTTGAAGAATAGGATATTTTTCCACACCATGTAAAACTCATTTATAGAGATAAGAAAATAATGTGTTTCTGCTTTGAAAATATGTATTTTTCTCTATAAATGTAAAAAGATGCAAAATTAGAATTAAACATAAAAATAAATAAATAATAATAGTGTTCTAAACAAATGCACATATCCACTTGAAAGTCACAATAAATTATCTGAAATTAAAAAGTAAGCAATCCTTTTTTTTCTACACTTGTCATTTTTAATCACGGAGGAATTTTTAATAATTTTATTTTTCATGAAATTATAAACATAAATTTGAAAAGTGTGTTTGTTTGAAACATTATTTTCTTTTTGTTATAACTTAAGAAAAAAAAATAAAAGTCGAGAAAAGGGTCGTAATCCGTGCGATGTTGAAAATGATATATTATTAAGGATATTAAAGATTTTGTTTAAAAGTTTTACATTACTTGAATAAGCTATGTTTGAATTACTGTGTTTATTATTTTGAAAAATAATATTTTGAGAAAAAATGTGTCGAAAGTTTAACATCATTTTTAAAACGTAATTCTACATCTCACTTTTTTAAACAAACATACATGTTTACAAAACAAAAACAGATTATACATGCATTTATTTTTTTAGTTTTACATAATGTTGAAAAACATTCTATTTTTCAATTTCCTACGTTTCCACAATTTCTAAAAATATGATACTTTTTCTCTTAAAAAACAAAGCAAAAAATAAAATAGAACGTAATATACATCATTAGCTTCTTAGCACTATAAACTTCTGATTAAAATGTTTCATGCCTCTCGCCATGCTTCAAATACGAAAGCAAACAGAAATCCGAGAAACGCCGGCCTCTCGCTTTTTATAATTTGAAAACGTAATTCTTTACCATCTAAGAAGAAAATAAAAACGAATCATCCGGCCAGAAGGATTAAGGAAGCGGAAATAAATATGAAGTCGGAGGGAAACCGCGAGTACGAAATCCTAAGCGAAGGAGCCCTCTGAAAAGCCCTCGAGCCGCGAAGCTCGAGCCGAGCGAATCCGCCGGCACGTTACTACCGCGATACAGCCAGGCCCAGTCGATAGCACACGCACACGAGCAACGATCTCTCCCCTGCGCCGTGTACGAACGTACGAAGTCGCACGAAAGTGGTATAGATTTTTTTTGCCCCGCACGCGCCCCGGTGCCGGAACGGCGCCCACGCACACGCGGATACGCGCGCGTCGTCGGGCCGATGACGGCATTCCGCGTAGCGAGTACGTCGAGAAAAATGGTTTGGTTATATTAACAAGACATGAACGGTCGAATGCGTCAAACCAATTTGGTCAAACGGGATGTTATCTTTAATATCCGCACAGAAAAGAAGCAAGTGTCAAATTGACTCTTATATACTCATATGCACGCGTTTATTGTTTTATACTATATATATGCAACAATATATAATCTTCTTAAAAGAATTTGAAAATCTTGGGTTTTGACAGTATTTTACAGTCTTATTTTTGTAATTGTTATTTCAAGGATACACAGAGAGATAGATTTCTTTAGATTTAATAAACAGTTTTGTTCAACTATTCCACAGCATATACTTCTTTAGTTTTAATAAATTTTCTTTAGATTTAATAAAATTTATTAAAACCAAAGAAATATATGCTTTGGAATAATCGAACAAAATTGTTTATTAAATCTAAATAACTCTTTCTCTTTATGTATGATATAATTATTTTGATAATTTTATTCTAAGAAAATGATAATTTTCGATTTGAACGTACAGTATTTTCTATCCAATATTTTTTCTTTTTATCCAAGAAAATTATTCTTAAATAACAAGAATATCATTTTCTTGATTAAACTATATAAAATTTTAAAATAAATCTTTATTCGAGTAAATTTTTTTGATTTAACGCGATACAATCTTATTTCAAGATTTTCATTTTGAAACTAAAGATATTGTCAAAATAACAATATTTTTCTGTACGGTTATTATAATAATAGAATTCGAGATTTTATAACTACGGACTGTTCGCTAGATTTTATTATGTGGTGATTTAAGATCTCTGATTCATCCGTTTTTGAATAGACTTACTGTATGATTGAATCCATCAGATTTCCAATTAGTGCAACAAGACTCTTTTTCAATGTACGGAAGTGACATAAGGAAATGGGGCTTGTGCATCGGCCCGATATAGATTCGCGCCGTGCTCCCGCCTTATACTAAAGATTTCCGTTCTCCATCTGCCGTCGTCTCCCCTTCGATTGTTCTCTCCCCTCCCCCCCTTCCTACCCCCGAGAGTTTTGATTTGCACGCCGTTATTATTCATTTGACGTTGCGCGGATGCTAAAAATATCGGTTCCGACTCGAATCTGATCTTCGTGGCTAAATTTAGTTACATATTTGTAGTCATAAGTTATCAGTCAGACAGATTAAAGATAATTTAATTTTCTTCCATAAGACAATTAAACGATGTCGCGAAAAATGATATCGATAATTCTAAAACGGAAAATTAAATTTGGATAATTATGCATTTCCCAAAATTAAATATCGCTAAAGATGATTTAATTGCTTGCATTTTAATATGTCTCCTCGAATAGTTCTTGCCGTCTCCGCATTGGAAATTAAAGATTGCAAATTGAGGATTACAATTTAAACAATTAAAACGAAATAGATAAATTAAAATTAAAATTATTTGATTGATCGAGTTCTAATGTTTGATTTGCAATCTTTAATTTTTAATTCACGGTTAGAAAAGTGTTAAATAACATATATCGCGTATCCCAACGATTGACTAACGTTTTTGTATTAAATTAACAAAAGGTGAATGTGTCAGAAAGTTACATAAATGTTGTGTAAAGAATTAAAAATGTAACTTTAGCACAATTTAGAAACAGAGTAAAGATATTTTTTTAGTAAAATTAACAATTATAACGTGCTGATACACATACATTTTATTTAGTAATTTTTGAAAGAGTGAGAGAAAGGGAGAATTAATTTTTTTTAATTACATTATCTTCATTTATTTATCCACAAACTGTGTTATTTTACACTAAGAAATAAATATCAATTTAACACAAAAATATTTAAATACAACAAAAAATAAGTACGGAAGGTTTTAACATAAAATGTTTAATCTGATACGAGCTTAATTAAGATTGCGGATTAGAAGCATCTGGGATTGTCGAAACATTGTAATTATTTCTCGGAGATAAAGATTCTATTGCGCTATAAGTCTGCCTGTTTGTTTTAAAGGCTAAGTCGTTTCGGCGCTACCGCTCAACTTCGGACAATTAGGGAGAATTAAGGCGCGCCACGCTCTTAACTCTTTCGTTCACTGAACTTGTGGGCGAGAAAGCTATGCAATTTAAGAGCATAAAGTCTCTCGCGAGTCTCGACGGACGCAACAGTGCGTGAAAGTGTCGATTCATCGAACACGCAAGGGCGTGAACTTACATCGATTTACGCCAAGTGTCGTTACGCTAACTCGTGCGAAACAAGTTTGTCGATCAATTTCGTTCGGGTTGCGTGGTGACGAGTGGAAAAAAAAATTGGTGAGTGAAAATTTTTCCATCGTGGAATACGAAATGACAATTAAATATGTACAGCCTTCGCGCGAAGGTTGTCAACAAAAAATCCGGAAATGCGGAAAATATTTTCCGGGAAAATATTAGCCGATAGCATAAATAAAATCGAAATAATGCACTTTCGAAAAGTAAATCACTCGTAAAAGTGTAAACACAATTGGAAATTAAACGTGGAAATATTGTGAAAGCGCAACGCGAATTCGTGTCGCGTTATTTCACCTCTAGGTTGAATCCGAAATTGAATAGGGTTTCAAATATTTGCCAGAAACGTAGGATTGCGAGTGCTCGTTGGATTTGCCTTTAATTCGCGAAATGCGCGGGAGCTTATAAATTTTCCGAGATTATGGCGAAGTAATAAGAAATGTAAATTACAGCTGACAAGTCATCGCGAGGAATATGTGACGGTTTATATCGCAACGGGACATGGTTTCTGAATTATTACCGAGTTTAACCCGAAGTATTTTCGGCCCATCGACGATTACATGTCGAGACACATTACGCGCCCGAGACACCAAGGTTCGTTAACCCCCACACGGAAAAAACAAGCGCAGTTGTATTAACGTGACATGTTTGGATCAACAAGATTTAGCTGGATTAAATGGAATTTCCGATTATCATAATAAAATATTGTGGTAACCAAGAAGAACATTTAGGTCTAACAATGGTCAAATTTTGATTACTCCTGATTTAGTTATAATATCTAATTGCATGGTTATTATGACTATATAATATAGTTAGATAAACATGACATGTATAGTAAAATTAAACACAATTTTTCAAAAATTGTTTCATTTGACGATTGTGTTGTTGAGTTTTCCTAGAAACCGTGAACGAGTTTGGACGTGCTGTGGAAAATTTAAGTTCTTGCAAAGATTATTTCTGCTCAAGTGCTCTGCATTGTATCATTCAATAGCCTGTTCTTTTATCGCACCAGTGCAGCAGTGCAGCACTGGTGCGATAAGGCAGAATGAAAAAAAAAAAAATTATTTGTCTTACTCTAACCTGTTACTCTAACCCAGTGCAGCAGTACAGGGACAAAGAACAAGCCATGAGTTTGATTTTGTTATTAAATTTGTTTTCGCAACACAATTACGTGTTTTCGGTGCCAGTATCGTTTTCGATATCTATGGGAAAGAAACGCAACAAGCCATAAATAATTCTAAGAAGAACCAGTACCACCATCAAATTTATTTGTAAAAAATGGTGGTTACCTAAACCAGAATATGTGTCACTATTCGGATTAATAAACCACATTGTGCCTGTTTTTTTAATCAAAAGTCTAATCATATTATTAAGATTAATTAAAAAGAATTAATGACGAAGTTGACTTTAACTGGCAAGTATTTTATTCGAATTAATACGACGTTTTGGCCCTCGCTTTGAGCTCTTATCAAATACATATACAAATTAAATTCTTCAATAATAGCCACACATTTTTACTAATTGTGCCAACAAACCATAAAACTGAATGCAATTCAAGTAACTCCAAAGTATGTAGAAAAGATTTAAAAAAAAAAGAAGAATTTAAACTCTAAGCAGAAAATAATGAGACTTGCATTTGAATTTTAATAATTATTAAAGGGCAGAGAAGCTGGTAAACTTACGTGTCCGTTAAATTAAAAATTAAGTATTACGTGTCTATTGTGTTACTTTTACCCTTTTTTCAGTTATCCTAATAATTTAATACTTTACTTAAATTAACACAACAGCAAATGTGTTAAATGTTAATATAAGAAGTTTAACAAGGATTTATTTTAACATAATACAAATGTTTTTTTTACTGTGTAATATTAAATTAGTCCGATTTGATACGCTTTAGAAGCGAGTAATTTTTAAAAGCACTTAGTCATATATTCAACGATAAGCAAATAAATTACAATCACGAGAAAGAAACTGACATTGATATTCAATCCGAACTTAAGCACAACTTGGGAAAGTACCAGGAGTGTATTTAAACGCCAAATGCAAGATTCCCAGCGCCTTACGATTCTCGTACATTTCTTCTTTTTTTCTTCGCCATCCGCCATTAAACTTCCAATACGTCCTGCACTCGAGGGAGAAGACTCGAGATGGAGGAAATGGAAGGAAGGAGAAAAATGCGCGGGTATATATATACATATATATATATATATATATATATATATATATATACATATATATATTCTCGATACTTCCGAGATCCCGGCACTCGGCGGAGGCTGACGAAGTCGAGTGTACTGGAGAAAACGAGACGCGGTACAGAAGCGCACTTTCGCGCGTATTTTTGGTTGACGATAATCGATAAGCGCTCGCTGTGCCCCGAGGACGCCGGGATGCTATTGTCCCGTAGCGCCGATCCTCTCGTTCCGGTCGGAGGTGGACGATACTTTCTGCGAGGTTGACCAGAGGGCCAACGGCAAAGAGATGCGCGCGGCGCGGCCGTGCGCGAATACATCCGGATTTATGAGCGTTTCGATCTGAGAGGCAAAATACCGTCGAAACTGAAGTGACTGTATTCCATGAAGTGCACGGATAAAAAGGAACATCTTTGTTATGAGAACTAATATCTTTATTTTCGAAATATTAAAATGGGGATTATGTATAGTGTCAACAAATGTAGTTTGCTTACAAGTTTTACATAATTCAAGAAAAATATACTCTTATTTGGTAATAATTTTTGTGAGTTTAGAAAGAAAAGTTTTAGTAAGAATATTTTCAAATTAAATATTGGAATTTTTTGCTACTATTATTGAAACATTTATGTTGTATTTTTAAAATAATTATTTTATGATATTGATATAAAATATAATTATACTGAAAATCAGAGGTCGCCGATCTATATATATTTACATTAGCACATCACTTTGTTTTTGGATAATATTTCTCAAATAAAAATTAAAAGTAGAGCATAAATGTAAAATTAGAAAGTATCTTCTATCGGATGGTGTAATAAATTTTAATAATACTGTTTTATATTTGTTATTAATTTCTTTGCAACATAAGAAAATAACTTTTGAGAGGAAACTAGGTCCAAAACTGACATAGTAAATAGTATGGCAAATTTTAGACATGATCTCGTACAGTAAGAGTTATTTATAAAATAAAAAAATTGAAGAATTTCTAAAAGTCTTGTAATTTCGATGTAAAACGTTTTTTATCGATTTTATACCTTATGCTGTTTCGCAAGGCACAACATATCACTGTATGTAAGCGTGGACAATATAACAAGAGATTGAGTTACTAACTTTCATTTTTATTTTATATAACTTATATAACTTTTTATTACGTCCGTTTATTGACAGGTATATCAGTTTACATTGCATGTATTATGTTTAAATTGGGTTATGAAAAAAATGAAATAAAAAAAGAAAAAAGTATAAATCAAATAAGTTTAGAAACGCTACCATGTAAAATAATATAATATTTATAATATAATAACATATTTACTATTGTTTAAACCATGCCATTTGTAAAAGGAATCCGTGTAAATTTTATTATGTTTGAAGAATTTATTTTAGCAGATTTTACAAAAATCAAAACTACGCGTTTTTATTCACTAACTGTCTAGGCAGATTATGTTTCTACTGATAAAGTGCAATACCAAATTTTGCAGAGAAATAAACGAGTGACAAAAAAAGTCTTGTTGAATTAATTGGAAATTTGGTAGGTTCAACTAGAATCTGACCTTATAAGTTTACATCAACCAAATTTCCAATTAATTCAACAAGAACCCTTTTTGCAGCGTACGGTTGAAAGTAATGCAAAGCAACAGCACAAAGTAGAGACGTACGCGTCATGTTCGTTGGAAACTTTCGCGGGTGTTTGTACCGTACCGTCCCCGAAATAGCCGAAATCACTACGCGTTCCGTCCTCCGGACGGCGAAAACGATTGGATTACAAAGCTATTATACATCCTTCTTCGTCGTTTTGCCCGCGGCGGGCAGAAAAAGCCCATCCGATCTCGAAATCGATTTTGTCGCGCCAACGCCTGTTTTACTTCCGAACGAAACTGCAAGTTAGATTAGATGGAAATGCGGAGAGACAGCGCTTCAAATCCCGGGAGACGCGTGTCGCAGCTCGTTAGTTTGTACACACGATGCAATTTGATGCACAGCGCGGTGCAACTATGTGCCTTCACGCGGTTGGCTCTTAGCGTTCATGGATAACGCCGTAGAGATTTTTTTTTTTAACGTAACATTTCCGCCGCGAAGTAACAATAACAAACGGCGCGGAAGTTTAAATAAGAATTGGCACCGCGCTCGGTTGACATCGATCACGTGTAAAAATTGATCAATCCACCGTTTTCCTCGCGCGGACACCCGATATTATTGTCACTGTTGTCGCTATATATCGCCGCTTTTGAAATCGAATATCGATATTGGCCCGATGTCAAGAATCGCCCGA
>NW_023415428.1:25871-63934 GCF_013373865.1 Monomorium pharaonis | reverse complement strand
TGCGATTGTTCGGTACGATTGTGTCTTATTTAGATGCCGGCCGTGTTTCTCGTAGCTCGCGCGGCCCGAAGGCAGCCTAGATCGAACCAATCTGGCTGCTAGAATTATTAGAAGTGACCTCGTTTATCGACGACGAGATCGTCACTATGCTATACGCGGCTCCATTGACGATTCGCCCTAATCGGTAACGTTACGATCGATCGGTCGTAACGTCTTCTAAAAGCGATTGCCGCCGGTAATTGAACCGCAAAGTAGTCCACGGTTGATTATTCGGTGTAGAAATTACGATTACTACCACTACTACTACGTAAAGAGCCCGCGATTGATTGCATGATCAGCGGCGTGTGCTGAGCGTGATGATTTCTGGTCGTTTCAAAGAATCATTACGATACTCGAATGATGTTTAATTAAATTTGAGATAAAATTTAACTGTATAAAATTAGAGCAGTTTAACTGGAGTTTTATGACAAGGTATACAAAAGAAATTTCGCTTCAAATTTCTCTCCTAAATTCCAAAAGAAAATTCTCTCATATCTGTGAATTAAAAAATCGAAGAATATGAAAATCTTATTAAAATGCGATCGCGATCTAAATTTCCCAACGAGTTTTGTGTTGATGATTACGTTCTGTTGCTTGTATCAGCACAAGCATAGCCAGCGAGTAGCCAGTACATGTAGCTGAAACTAGCACCAAAGGCAGTAGCCAAACGCCAAGCGGCCAGAGCCAAACGTCATGTAGGCGTTTCCAGGGGACACCATTCAATCAAACGTTAAAAATTCCCTGGTTATGAGATTTCTAACAACCTTTGAAAAATTTGCATAGAGTTTAGTCATTATAATACATAATCGATCATTTGCGACAAGACTTTAATTTACCAATTGTTATAAATTTTTTAAACTAATTTTTATCGTTTTTCCCGCGCCCCACGCCTAAACCGCAAAGTACGATTTTCTCCAATTTGGCTAGAAATATCTTTCCGGAACGGACAATCGACCGATCGATCATTCACGGGAGGACGTGCATTTTCCTAATTGTTACAATATTTTTTAAATTAATTTTTATTGTTTATTGCGCCTCACGCCTAAACGCAAAAATTTGGAGGAAACCGTACTTTGCGTTTAGGCGTGGGAAACAATAAAAATTAGTTTAAAAAATTTATAACAATTAGTAAATTACAAATTTTGTTGCAAATAATCGATTATGTATTAGAATGACTAAACCCTATGCAAATTTCGTAGTTTGTTAAAAATCTCATAACCAGGGAATTGTTAATGTTTGATTGAGTGTGCCTCCTGAAAACGCCTATATGACGTTTGGGCCTGGCCGCTCGGCGTTTTGCTGCTGCCTTTGCCTGCTAGCTTCAGCTACATAGCCAGTACGAAAGTTTTCCGCAACGACTTCTATTCTATTCAGAGAAAGAGAGAGAGAGAGAGAGAGAGTTGCCGGTTCAAACTTTTGAGCTGCATTTTATCCCGCTCGGGCGCATATCTATTCTCGTTACAGTCGGCACCGAGGCCGCCGGTTCCGTCCATTCGATCATCTCTTTTTATTCCCTCTACATCGGCGATGATAAAGTACCAACCGAGTTACCTAATGCTCGCACAATGGCGACAACGACGCGTTCCATGCGCCGTACATAAATCTCCGGGGCGAGGGTTGCTCGTGGGGGCCCGCGCATGTGCATACGCCCGTGCGTATGCGACGCGAACCGCGAACCGCGCGACGTTATCTCGCCGTTGTATCGCGGCAACGGTCACTAAATATGTTATAAATTCTGCCGTGAAACATTAAGGAATGCTTGAATGCGCCTAATGTCTAGGCGGTGTCCTGGCACAGAGCACCACGAGGACATAACGGAAAGAGAGAACGAAGAAAGAGGCTCTGTCGCGCGCGTGTGATATTCGTTTCATAACACGCTTCGCGTGTCTCCGTTTGACACAGCTATTAGACAGGTATTAGATGTCCGTCAGAGTGCCACATGGCATTAGACGACTTGACGCGTGAGTCGATTCTTCTTACCTCAAACTTTTCGCTCTTATACACACTTCTCGCGCTCTCGCATATACTCTCACTCTCACTCTCGTCCTGCTTTCAATATATTCATTTATACATTTACACACGCTTAGGCTCTTATTATATAATTCCATAATTCAATGACTCAATTTTCTATACTGTTTTCCATATGTCACGCCAGTTATTTCACTTCGAGCCGGTTATCATGTTAACAATTCAAATACAGCCCGATATTTCGATCTCTAATCGCTGATACTTTAACGCGAAATGTGAACGTTTTTATTCCGTTTATCAACATTAATATCAAATTTATCGCATAATTCGCATCACAAAACAGTAACGTTTTCATTGAACTTTCATTCCTTCTTTCATTCCAGACAACCCCGATGAAGTTACGTGTGCGTTTCGTTACATCACTAAACTTGCGTCACGCATTCATACAAGATATATTATAATCGAACGTATAGATAAACGGACGGACGTGCGTTCGCATATATTTATATTTATTTATGACGCGTAATAGCTGCAACTTTCTCGAAACATGTGAATTCAGATATTATACAGGATTGCGTTGGCCGTCCATGTAATAACCAGTTGCATTGATGCACTTTTTCCAAACCGCGACTAAGCATGACGCGTTACAACGGAACGATCTGCAGGCTGATGGATTGTACATGCCTATTTTCAAGCGGAATGCGCGAGCCGGAGTGTTTATGTATACGTGCGTATGCGTGTGGGTATGTGCGGATCCATGAAAAATTCCTTTAAACCGCCAGTTCCACGTACTAAACTGTCGAGCGGTCGATGCGTGGCGAAGTAGTCGCCCCGGCGACAATAAGGACCCCCGCGACGGTCGTCGGCGATTTATTTACGATACCTTGCGAGGGATCATTTTATTCATTACTTTTACCGGCGCCGGATTTAAGACTTTCTAGCGACGCGCGAAATTTATAATCCCGCGGCGCGCGGCTACGAAATGACAAGGAGCTTAGCGTAAATCATCGCGACTCCCGCATGAACTAATGGCGTTTCATTATTTTCCACGCAATGGCTTTTCTCTCTCTCTCTCTCTCTCTCTTTCTCTAATAATTGTATGCTGAAAATTAATATCATACCTCCTTCATAAATTTCTCAAGGATACGGTTCATAAATTTGGCAAATAGTTTTCAAACGTACCTAGTATAAAACCGCTGATCCGAAGAAACTTGTAACCAATTTTATAAAATAACAAATAACAAACGACATTACATTAAAAAAAGACTTTGGTAATAATAATCTCAAGCCCAGATGATAGCTACTGAAATAGTTTCAATTGAATGTTCAATTATTAAAATGCGCAATACAATAATTCGCTTTGGATGTCGCAGAATCCTTTCCTACGCTTTACACCCTTGTAACTTTCTTCGGAGCTAGTCCTTTTCTCTCCGTGGAGAAGGGGGAGAGGGGGGGGGGAAGGACTCGTCTACGACGCGTGTCATCGAGAGGCGGTTCGCGCACGTTATGCGCCTTCCTCCCTTCCTGGCTGTCCCTTGACTATAATGGGCAGTAAATAACCGTTTTCTCGGGTCCGAGCGCCGCGGAATATTGTTTGCGATGGTAATTGTAATGTTTCCCGGATCTCATTTGCTGGCTTTCAGCCGCTAATATACGACGGCTCCGTAGCGTGGGGCCGCGGCCGGCTCGTAAATTCACTGAAACGCACAAACCGTTCATCTGGACTTGGCGGTCGCGTGGGTGCCCGAGACATTTCACTTTGCTGCTCTCCATTTTCTCGCTCCTTCTTTCTCCAGTTTCCCCCTCGATGTGCATCGGGCTTTCTCCCGACCCGTTTAACACGAGCAAACGCACTTCGCGAGCTCCCCCTCTGCCGATTCCGATGGAGCTCAATGAGCGCCAATGATTTTAACGATCTTCCTAATTTATGCGCGTATCCCAGTTGTAAAGTTAGTATCTCTGATATGAAAGTCAGCTGTTAATTAATACACGTCGGTCTTACCGTAATTCAGTGAAATTATACGAACGTTAACGTTAAAGCGCGAGCGTGTCTCACCGTTGGCCTATCGACCGAATGAAAACGCATGAAAGCCTGCACTCGCTACCGCATCGCGGGCTCTGCTACCGTTCTCCCTATATAATTTACGATCGCGCGGGACGAAGTCAATTAACCTACGAAGTTTGTTAATATTAAAACAAATCGCGAACGGTGGCATCTTTATTGCCTTAAACCGGTGCTCGCGTTTAATATTCCTTCCGCGTGATCCGCCGCCTCGGCGAATCGCGCGCGCGCGCGCGCGCACGTCCCATTCGTTTCTTCCATCTTCGTACCGCGGAGTGATTGCAATCGTGTTTTCCAATCCGCCGATGGTTGTTGAATTAACCACCGAGTTACGCGCGCATCCGCCCCGAGGGCCCTCGAGGAAGGTGCGAGCGTACGGAGAGAGGCGTAGTCCCTTCGAGTTTCTTTAGGATCCGCGCGCGCACCACAATTATCCGCGTCATTACCGGCATGAATATTCATCGCTGCGCTCCGCTCGAAGAGAGTCTCGGCCTCGGGGGAAAAGCGATATTTACATTGTGGAGAGATTCGCCTCGAGCTAGGCTGAACAAAATCGATCGCGAACGTCATCCGCGGATTTCTTTTCGTGTGACAATCGCCGCGGAATCTCACGACGGTATACGCAACGTCATTGGTCAATGGAATAAATATTAATTGCGTAATATGAGAAATTAATTTTTTTTTTCTTAATAGCGGGGCTTTAGAGCATCGATAATCGCGCTAGTTTTTTTACGTGCCGCTTCGAGTTAAGCCATTACGTTGTAAACTACAGCCGTTGATTTTACGATCTCACGGAATTTGTCAGCTTTTAGTAGCCAGGATAATTAAGGCAGCTTAATGTGAAGTGGCTTAATTTATGTCGCTAATTATCTCTCTGTCAGTCTTTGTAGAGTCTCACGGATACGACGAGGCATTCACGAAAGTCGACGTTTACCGTAATGCTCGCCGATGTTATCATGATTACATAATTTCGTATTAAAAAGCAGCGCGCTCACGCGACATGCGTCATTATCGTCGACTCAAGAAAAGCCATAAATATGCGTATGAATAAAAAATTATGGGTTTATATCGCTGCGGCGAGACGTTAATTACAATTAGAGCGATAACCGCCGGTCTCTCATTTTATACAGAACAACGATCGTAAATTTCCGATCTAAGGGCAAGACGTTTGTAGGCATTTATGATCCTCGCCAAGCAAAAGATTCAAAGTAATGTAAACAGATGCCATACGAAGACAATGCACGTCGATTAAAGTTATATTTATATTTACTTTGTTTAATCACTTTTTTTAATTTTTTGCATAAAACGAATTAATTGTTCAGTAAGTATTAAATATAAAATTTTTAATATGTGTAAATATGTACAAAATATTCGTACATTTATTTCAGCAAAATTAAGTTTGTAAATATCATGAGTTAATTACTTTTCATTTTTTAATTAAAACTTAAATTGAGATAAATATTCCGTAATTATTCCTTGAGAAAATCCGAATAGGGAGAAGATGAAAAGTCGAGTAAAATGCCACTTCTTTATAATTTCCACGTATATGCATAAATTGCTAACAATACGTTTGATTTATAGTTGCCGGATAGTACTGCATACGATATAAGAGTGGCCACTGTTTTTTATTTTTAAAAAATTTGGATTTAGATTGCGAGAGATAAGTTGAAAAATGCTGTCCTGATTCTTATTTTATACAATATTTAAAATTCACTTTTATCTTTTGTTAATTTTATTTTACAAATATGCGGTGGATGACGTTAATTGAATTATAGTATTAAGTGAATTTTATAACCTCTTAAATGAATTTTAATAGCACCTGTTGGGTATAAAAATTTCCAACATTATTTTTTCTAGTTATGTCGAAGTAAGATGCTTTTTTGTAATAATTTATTATCTTCTGTTTAAAGGATGGAGATTGCTTATTTTCCAAGTCACAACGATCAAGTCGAATATCTTACGTATATAATAAAATCCCATTATAAATGACTACAGATGTTTCCCCTCAATTCATGGCATTGCATATTCGCGAGGGAGAAGGAAAGAAATATAGAAACATAATCGTTTAATTATTCCATTAACGAGTTTGGGGAGACACACACATTGTAGTATATCGAGTATTGCTATTATCGTAGATATTCTTTTGAGTCTACGGAGATTACGGATGGATGATTGGTGGTAAAACGGTCTTAATGTCGGACCGGCCGCATTTCTTGCGCAAATAACATTTGTTAAAGGTGGCCTCACACCGATAAACTCGAACCCGCGCGCGCGTACATCAAGGACGGATGCGGCAACAGATTTATACGGTGCGTTCCATTCCCGCTAGGCGCTATCTCACGACCTTAAAAGCGGCTAAACGATTCAATTTGTAGTAATTATAATGCAACTGTCCGGGGAACCCGTCCCCGGACTCGGGCGTGCGCTTTTTTCATTGGGACCACTTAAGACGCGACGCAGCGTTGCGCGTGTGGGCGTCATTCCCCGCCCGACACGATCGGGAGTGGTGCTCCGAGCTGGACAATTTCGAGCTAATCTAAATGATATTGGACACGTTTGACACTAATAACTCTGGACAGCGACCGAGACGACAACTGTGATCTATTGAATTAATGATCGGCTCAAATCTGTCGTAAATAACAAATTTTTGATACAGCTAGAAAATTTATTTTATTTAATGTTTACTATTTCAATATGTGATTATAGAATTTATGAGCAAGGATATTATATTCTTAGATTATATCGTATGCAAGCTAGCACAAGTCACATAAAGTTTAACGATAATTATAGTGCTGCATGGAATGATCCAGTTTTGCATGTGTTAATATACAGCGGGAAAATAAAGTAAAAAATAGTATCAAAATATTTTTTTAAAGAAAATTTACGCAAAATAAAAGTGCAATACAGGACAAAACTGAAATTACTTCATCGTACATTACTTCGACTGTAATTTTTGTTTAATTTAGATAGATAAACATTTTTGTGGTACATAGATGATTGAACGCATTGAAACGCGACCGCGAGACGCGTCTGCGAAATGTCGTAAGTAGTGGAAGCCTACATATCGATGCACGTCATCGTTCACCCCTCGTTTCCTTGGACTTGGCGAATTGTCGTAGATACACGTCTCTTAAAATAGTTTTCCCGGAATAGCGAAGAATTTAGACCACCAACGCGCGGCTCTTGTCTCAATTAATGCTTAAACACTCGTCCACACGAAACCACCACCCACTACGTCATTTATGTACTATATTTGCGCGTGAGACCGACTTGTTATCTCATAAGGAGAGCCGTGATAACGATCTTAATTTTTACGTGACGTCAGTGAATCTAATATGTTGAGAAATTACGCGCGCAATGTTGCAATTGCGAAAATTCTCTCAATTATTAAACTTTCTTTTAATATATCGTATAATGTCATTGTAAATAAGATCAAATGTATTCATATTCAGGATAAATTTAAGGATAAAAGCTCTTAGAAAATTATTGGCACAAATATACAAAAGACAAAATAATGTAACACTTGGAAAGTAGACTGGTTATTTTACCAAGAAAGATTAACACTTGTTAGCTCATTTGTCTTTAATACAGATTTCATCTGTGTTTGAAATAAGTTCATATAATGCTTGAAGTCATCAGATCAATTTATACTATTCTTTTAGCACAATATTTTTTAAGATATATTAAAGAAGAAAATGTCTGTTTTTCATTCTCTTTAATCAATATTATTCATATTAATTCGATAGTATTTAAGTCAGACAGCTACATTGACAGAAACATTAAACTTTTGAAAAACAGAGCAATTTTAAAAATAGTATGAGAAACAAAAATATCCTCCAATATCACTTATAATACTTATATAATAAAAGATGTTTTGCTCAAGAAATAGTACGACATTGCATTAATGGTTATTCAAGTATTATGTAATCTTATTTCAAACAATGATAAAATTTATATTAAGGACCAATAGATTAATCTCCTTGTCCATGCTCTGTATATAATTTAATTTTCATAGATCACACATTATTTTAGATTACATTTTAAATATATTGCAATATAACAAGGAAAATTTTGACCTGCTTCTGTAAGATTACAGAAATAAAATTAATAATATAATAAGATAAAATATAAAGAAAATTATGCAATGTTGTACAAGCTAGCTTTAGAAATAAAAATCTTGGAACATTATTTTTTTTCGCTTTCTCGCAAGGATATTATGTTTATTAAATTTCACAATTAATTAATTTCTCAATTTTTTAAAGACATTTTTCTTGGACACAATCTAAATGGTCGACTACAATTGTAATAATCCATCTTGCCATATAATAAATAATAAATAAATTTTGCAGAAATAATTATCTTATGCGCCAAACTTGAGAATGTATTTGATAAGATCCTTAATTTTTAAAACGTTAACTTGAATTCTTTCAATTGCGAATAAAAAGAATAATTGTACATCTAAATGATTATTATATTATAGTTTTATTACTGTCGTAAATTTATTATCAGCATTATTATAGTATTTATTACTATCGTTGAAACTTATCTTTCTCAATCTTTGCCAAGGTAAGCGCGCGGAGAGCGTTTATCCGGCGCGATCTACTGCGGCCGGTGGTTCACCTGCGGGAGACCCCGTACGTAATCTGCGAAAATCTAGGCATGCGCCCGCGTATACGTACTGAAATCTGCCCGCATAGTGACTTGAGTTTCGCAGCAAAGTGGGGTCAATTGGAGACGAGGACCTCGGCCGCCTCGCTCCCACACTCCGCAGAAATTTATTCTGTAGGCCTAATCGAGGCCGACCGCTCCGACGACGTGACGGACCGACACAGAGGAACGACGAATCTCCCGTAGGGGAGCTGGCTCTCCTCCCTCCGAGGTAGCGCGACACCTTATTATGAGAAGGGGGGAGAGAGAGAGATATTCCTCGATTCGAAAATAAAGTTGTTTATCGATGCGTCTTAAGTGGGTGTTCATTAAGGGCCGATTAATATCAGTTGCGTGTTCGGAAGCATTAACGTTAAGAGCGATTTATACTTTGATCGTTTCGTTGGTACTTAAAATTTCCCGATGATAACATAGATATACTATAAATGTAATTGCGGAGCACTTTTAAATTTTGTAATCACTTCTCTGCTGGATACTTCTGCCGAGAACTGACTGGAATTAGACTTTTTTTCATTCATATCGAGTATCTCTTTACTTTTAATCATTAAAATATTTTCTTACAGAAATGTACTTGTAATTATTTATATAATTTTTATTATATTGCAGCAGTAAGAAAAAAGTGTAG
Source organism: Monomorium pharaonis (assembly GCF_013373865.1). Classification (NCBI taxonomy): domain Eukaryota; kingdom Metazoa; phylum Arthropoda; class Insecta; order Hymenoptera; family Formicidae; genus Monomorium; species Monomorium pharaonis. The sequence goes on along the minus strand of NW_023415428.1, from coordinate 54,572 downwards.
GAATATCCGTGATTATACTTGGTACATTAAGAAAGTAATTATTAATAATTTTTCATCGTTTTATAAGCTTACGATAGCGCACACTGTTCAATATCATGCCAGAATCAAAGGTGTACAATTTTGTTATTTAAATAAATTAATGTAAAATCGTTTTACAAAATTTTGTTTACAAAAATCGAATAATCTTTTGAATTTTGTTTTAACCTTGTCTAAACAAAAACCGATGACATCGCGTATGATATAATTCCAAGATACACGATTCGATATATAATTTAGAAAATTCTTTTCTTAAAAGATATCGCAGTTGTGCTCGTTTTTTGTCTTAAGGACGAAGTGCCTTATCTGCTTCTTTTGTGTGACGCGTGTGTGACGTGCAAGAAGGCATGTGGGAGAGCTGCCCACGCTAGCACTATTCTTGGAGTTAACGCTGCCCAGCGAATGCGAAATATGCTTTTGTTGTCCTACCAGCGTACTGCTCGCTTGTCCTTTTTAAGCGGCGTCCACAGCGCCTTAATGTAAGAGAAGCCAACGTCCCGATTTATTATCGGCCCAGATTAACGCGATTTTTATTTAAATAAACTACGTACAGAAATTAAATTCCGATCAAAAGTGCAGCGATTTCAATCTTGATTTTACAACAAATAAAAATTGCCTCCTCCATTTTTCTTCGGCGTTTTTATAAAGCTCCTATGATTTCTCGTTTAATTAATTCCGATGCAGTCCATACGCAGAGTTATCATCGATCTCGATGGTAGACCATGACCGCCGGCTCGGGATGGCAAGAACTTCGACGTAATCCTCGCCGCGATCGGTATAAGCTGTACGTACGCAGTAGCCCTCAATGGAAAGCAGCTCGCAACTGTTCAGCCGCGGTATGCCATCGCTCACGCCGATCGCCGAAGCATTTCGCGCGCAATTAATTGGAGGAGCGTCCGAGCGACCGAGCGAGCGAGCGAAAGATTTTAATGACGATGGGAATCGAGCCGAACCCATAAACGATTTATCGGGCCCGACGGAGGAAGAAGAGATGCCCGAATGCGAGCGTGTCGTTGCGCACAGAGCGCGCGAGACAGTGGGTCATCGGCGTTCCTCGGCGGGAGTTTCGGGGGAAAAAAAAAAGGCCGCCGTTAACGACCGCGTTATAAATTATTGACAGGCGTATTATATTCGCGCACGGCAAAGAAGGCATTTATGGTCCGCGGGCAAGGGGAGCCGCCGATCGCCGTGTTGTTGACCGCGGATGGCTCGCCGCCGTTGATTTAATCGCGTGCATGGATGCACACAGGGTGTCACTTTCGAAGTAGTTTCCATTCGAGATGGTGCCGCGACGAAGTGTTCACGCAATTCGCGTGTTGTACACGTGTAGAACAGACGCGACAGCGAATATGATCGCTGTATTTTACATCGCCTCTTTTTCCGATCGTATGGAATAATATAATTGAGGCCCCGAGAAGGAAAGTAAACGAATAAAGCTGAATTAATCTATTTAGTTATAAGTTTTTTTTAGTTATTATTTTCCATCATAATTGTTTTATTTAGATATCACTTTTCAACGTTTTTCAATTATAATTTCTCAAAAATAAAAAAATTGTACAATTCGATTTAAATTATTAAGTAATCATAGCACCAATTAAAGCTACGGTTTAATTTTATTATTTTCCTGTTTTCTTTAATTTCGAACTATCTATACATTCCCTCCGAATAAAATTCACGATGTTCGAAAATGTTTAATTTTATTAAGCTAAGCTTGACGACAGGCGTGTAATAAAATTAATCTTTTTCTCCGCTTGCTAGAGAAATTTAATTGCTATTAACAGCATTTCATAATCAGTCATTTGCCGCGTTACTTCTCATCTCAGCACATTCATTAGCACACTTCTAATGTTAACCATCGCGTCATTTCGTTTCGCAAATTGTCTATGCCTCAAAGTGGAAGGACATAAACGACGTTTGACGTTTTCTCGACGAGTCTAAATGGACGGTATACGCGCTGTAAAAAGCGCAATAAAGATATTTAAAATGTCATTCTTATCTGGCAGCAGAATCGTTAGGCGGTGATTGACCGCGTTAATTTTCGGCGCGGCAGCTTGACCGATCGGCTTTATCGCCGGGCTCTCCTCCGCGTCCGCTTCTAACAGCGGACGAGCGTAGAAGCACCCTGTATAACGTACACATTGTGCTCGTGGGCCTTGCACGGTGCGCGGCGGCCATTAACGCTTTTTGCTGGCGGCCGTGCGTGTGTCATTGACGGTGCTTTTATTGGCCGGGCGCATAACTTCCTTTAGCGTCGCTCGTTTATGGGCGAGTAATTGCATGACGATTTTGGTACCGGTGTGTGTACATGCACGGGCGTCGAGGGCGGCAAAGGGGAACGGAAACATGTGGTGCACACCGATGTAATCAGCCCGCGCGAGGGTCCTCTTGATTATCGCGGACCGATATTACCATTAAACCGATTCGAAAAATTTCAAGCTTAAATTGCAAGAATATTAAACTCGAATTATTCGCCGTCCACAAGCGTAATTTCGTAATTCAGAATCCGTAAAGAGGATCGTCGGGCGACGACGATGCCTGGCGTTCCGATGCTTTCCCAACTGAATGAGTCACCTTACTTTACCGTGCGTAGATTTGCGGGGGGAAAAATGTGCGAAAGTGGTCAGGACACGCAACGACGGCTTTAATTTTTTTTTTTTTTTTCCAGCGAAATAGCCGCTGGCGGTGCCGAGCGATGTCGACGTTTCTGTGCGTTGAGAATACTACGCGTTGTGCGTCCAGACGACCGTAAATGAGGGACGTGAGAGTACGTGGGTGTTGTCATTCGTCGGCCGATCGTAAGATAAATAAATTTCCATGGGACTCTCGTCGCGCCACGTAGATCGATATGAATAGATGACGAGACGGGATCGATTCGTTCTTGCTGCGTCATCGTCCTTCGGTTCAGCTTGCGCGCGATCTCTGGGTTAAATTATCTCTATTTATCTAGAGGTACGACGGGCAGACTCAAAGACATTTTTGTAAACAATAGAATATACTTAATTCTTACGGCGGAAATTCTACGTTTATTTAAAATGAGTAAATACAATTAATATCGAGGTAACTGTCCAACTTTTGTATAATTTTAAATAAAATGATTATTTATTCGCCAGTGATTACAAAAGAAAAAAACAATGTAACTATTACGTTTGACCTGACTTTAATTTTAAATGTTCCGGGTTTTACATTTTGTTTGTTGTTTTCAAACTCGATTATATGTAGAGAAAGCAGAAAAGACGAAGTGAGAGAGAAATGAAAGAAGGAAGGAAGAAAAGCACGTGCTCTATAATCGGAACTTAAATTATGTAGCACATAAAACTGTACGTACCCTCGAAAACCAAATACATCGAAAATGAATTTTGCGAAATCGTAAGCAATGTTTCATCATAAATATGAGTCATCCCTTTAATTGCACAATATTTGCAAAGCATTAAAAAAAAATAAATTACATAAAATTAAAAAATGTTTTAAAAATTGAAAATCTAGAATTATATTGGTACATTATATCAAATAAGATTAAGTGTAAAAATTAAAATTTAGCAACTAGTAAATGAGTAAATATTTATTCCATCGAAAGCATGATATATTTCGCATAAGAGTTTTTTTCTGCAGTAGTACTGCTATAGAACAAATTCTCCGTGCAAATCTTGTGGATCGTAACTAAACGATTGCAGACACAAAAATTTGCAAAGAAACAGCAAAAGATTTCCACACGACGAATCCCGAAATCTCCGTACAAATGAGCCACGTTTGGGGAGGGCTTATTTCGGGATCTCCCGGGAATGTGACGCACCCCGTGCCCACGGTTGCATCGGTGACGGGTGTCGTTATTTCGGACGTGGGACCGCGATAGGGACTCCAGCTGGAGCAACCATAACATCGGCCTCGTTATTCGGTGCTAATGACGCTACGCGGCCTGGATTTATGGTGTTGAGAGTTAAGGGGCTCTCGCGATTTCACGCGGGCTTCTCACGAACGTCGGAATGAATACGCCACGTGTAAATCGAGCTTTCGCGGAAGCTTTCGTACGCCCCCGACAAATAGTTACGGATGTGCGAAAAATATCGTAATATATATCCGATGAAAATATTTGAAGAGAGAGACAGGAATATAGTGCACTATATATAAATATATGTATGATGCTCGAGAGATTGGATATTATTATCTTAACCATTATACCTGTGTCCTACAGCTTGAATTTCTATATAGGTATGTATCTGTTATTATGCTTGTATATGTGTGTAATGTTAATAAAAATAAAATTGATTCTTTTAATCTCAGTACAGACATTTTCTTAATATCTGATCAAATGATATCTCGAGTACACAAAATAATCAATTACATCTATTGCGACAAATAAAATAACTTAAACATTCTAATTATGTCATTCATTTATTAGAAAAATGCGAAAATGACAGCTTTCACATCTGTAAACTGGAAGTGTGATTAATTCTCTTTCATTCAACGCTCTACATACATGATTTTATCATCGTAGACTGATATATTTCTCGCAACACTCGATGTGTTAAGTGTGTCGTTTAATATTCAATTGGCAATCGCAGAAAGCAATCGCGGGGAAGAGACTGTGAAGACGTTGACGACGATCGTCGGCAGACGATAAGAGAAAACTGTGAGACAGGAATAGATCGTTTATATTGACCAGTACTAGTTCGCGGCGTTGGTTTATGATAGCACTAATGGACTTATTCCGTGCGCGATCATAATGTCGTAAAGAACGCAATGAAAAGGGATAAGATCTAACGTTAACGAATGCCAGGGAGACAGCCGTAACGGAGCGATGGTGACTTACCCGGTGTGTGCGGGTTGTAAATAATCGTAATATTATTATGCGACACACTTTGTCACGCCTGCATATGCCCGGAGATTGAGAGCGTGTAATTTCGAGAAAATTCTTTCGAATCTGCGTGTACAAATCTTCGAGATTGATACAACGTACTTGATGTGCGTATGATTATTAAATTAGAAACTTAAATTACATGTGTCAATTGTGTTAATACGTGACATTAATATATTAATGTTAGGTTATAATAATTCGACGAGTCGTAAGTCTTGAATTTTACAAAGATTTACGAGGAAGGTGCCAATTGAAAAAAAATATCCGATGTCACCCACATCGTGCGTGCATTCCTGAAGGCATCCGGTGGGTACATTGCGATGGAATTAACATTCCATCGGTGGAAGGTTCGCGGTTCTCCGTTGAGTTCGTTTAACGACGGCCGTAACACGATACTAATATGTCGCCGAGCCACGAAGTCGGGCGGTGTCTTTGAGGGCTTTGGCGTAATAAATTAATCTATTAGCGCCGCGGTCGCGCCCGCGTTCCTACGGAGAAATAAAGGACACGGAGGCGGGACTGGGGGCCCCCGAGCGGTTCGTCGTAATCCCCAATTAGGCCCAAATTGATTATCCCGAATTAATGCGGTCGACATTGCTTGAGCAGGCTTCGTAATGCACCGAGTCGAAAAAAGTAAGGAGTCCGATCTCCGTTCCTGCCCGTTTCCACGGCGGACCGCCATTTTTCTCGTCGATACGCAGGCTCGTTTCTCACATTAGAAACGAAAAACGCACCACCAAACGCGACTCTAAATGCTGCGCCTGAAAAACTATTCAGCCGACGGTGTCAGAGGTGCAACGGACGGCATTTCTCACTTCGACGAATCCATCTATTCCGTTATCACAAGTATCGATAATTAACCATCCGCCATCGAATAATTAATCAGTGCGCACGCAGGTGGAAATTGAATGGATTGCGAGAAACGCGTATTCGCGAGATTCTATTTTATTACACGCGGATGTCGATATATTTTAATTGCCGGACGAGCAAGTTCTCTCCTTTCGCCCCTGAGGGTTGCAGGAGTCAACCGACGTCGCTAAACTTTTGTCGATAAATCTAAATTTATACTCGTATTCATCGAGACTTTCACTGTTTATTTATTGCTGCGTATATCACCGACTGTCCTACGTAATGATTGACTATTCTTGTAAATTAAAAAATCTGTTTGGAAACGCTGAAGTTATATCACCTCGATTGGGATATCTTGTGCGTTTTAATTAAATTTAATATTTGTATTCGGAAAATTCGGACATTCAAAATTCGTATTATTATTTATATGATTTTAATTACAATCGAGTACAATTTTTTAATTACTAATATATATTCGCTTAAAGGCAATGTTATTAATATTCATATATTTGAGTCAATGTTTAGTCAATTTTTTTTTCAAATAAGATAAGACAAAGCGATCCAAAATTGCGTCGAAATGTTCTTTGGACGCGGTACATTTCCTGCGGCATTTACAAAGCACGGCGATAATTTTCTTTCAATCTCCCCCTCCCCGTTCCCTCTCACCAAGCCGGCGGCATGTCATTTTGCAGCGAATGAAACATCATCCAAACACGCATCGAAGTCTTAAATCGTCGTGTCGCTTGAGGGCCGTTCGAAGGTGCCGACGCGATATCAAGCGCGATGGGCGCTCGTATGTGGCACCAACGAATAAGGGAGGAGGCGAGAGAGAAAGAGAAAGAGAGAGCAAAAAACCGCAAGCGGAACAGCGAAGGAGGATGCGAACGAAGGCGTATTACTTGCGGGGAGGGCCGGGAGGGGCCCCCCGGTATTTCAGACTTTCAGGTCCGCGCCGAGTCAGGTGAGCCGAGGTGCCCGGAGCGCCGCTGATCACTTTGACCTACGACCCCATCAATCATCGCCAAATCATACACCACTTATCTCGGCGAGGCGCACGAAAGTCGGCGCACGTTCTCTCGTAACGGGCAAGGGCGCGCATACTCGCCTCCACCTCTATCTTCCCCGTCGCTCGTTTTCTTCCGCACACCCACGATTTCCCTCGGCCGTGAAAATGAGTGTTTACGGCGACTTTCTAGAGGAAGATTGATTTTTTTTTTTTATTGGCGAAGCATACACACGCGTGCGCACGCGCGCATACGTCGTTTGTAAGAAAGTCGTCCGTGAGAATGGATACGAGCGCGTAGATGCGTTTCTTTAATATTTCTTTTTTAGATTTACTACGAAATATATTTTCTCTCCAGATAAGTTTCTTCTGTTCTATCGGTTTTCAATGTTATATATGTATATATAAAGATTTTGTTACAATTCATTCTCTTGGTTCCTGTTCCATGTTCCATCTCTGACATGCAGAGATTTTCATATTATTTGTAATATTATAAGAATATGTTAATATTTCAAAGAACAAAATGTCTACATACACATTTAATTCATAATTATCATTTTGTTTATACGCAGTTATTAATATTGATCCAATTTATTATGTTTACGCTAGTCTAATTAAGACGTGGCTGATAATACGATGGGGGAAGGCTGAAAAGCTTGGACAACTTGTCTTCGTAGTACGATGACACAAATCAAATGAAACATGTGCGCTCTATCCTCGCGTGCGACAGTTACTAATCTGAAATTAGGTCAACGTCATTCTCCACCGCTACTTCACTCTTCACCGCGTATAAATGATATTTATATTCATGTCGATATTTATGCCAAGTTTTATTTTAGCTTCTTGGAAATTCTCTGCGAAATTACTACTTGTTTTTCGAAAATGAGTCAATAAAAGGCTATTGAGTGAGCCATTTGTTTAATTGAAGGTAATTTCTAACAAAGTGAGCTCTATAAGACTAAAAAAGGTGTACTCTTAGCTAAAAATATCTCTCCGCGATCAGAGAGAATACAGAATTTAGATACAATAAAACATAAAAATAAATATTTTTATTTTTCTCTTCGATTTTTTTCGATCATAAAATTTAATCGATCCAATTCGAAGAGATCCGGAAACGAATGTTTCAATTAGGTTTGCGCATTTTCAACTAATAGCTTTTCAACGTTATATTCTGTAATATTTACAATTCAACATATGTGTTAAAAAGAGTAATAGAAAAAAAAAAACTTTGATTGAACAATTGGAACCGCACGGCTAGAATCGCAGCTACTTTTTCAGAAATTTAAAGTGAATTCTTTTTATAACACACTGTAATTTATTTACACGACAAAACTCACAGTCGACAGGTTCTCGATCACAATCGATGATTTCACAGGACAAGTAAAATGGAAAGCACTATACTATCGCGGATCTCGCGGTAGTGAAGAAGTTCGGGTTAAAGGTCAGGTACCCAGATGCCTCCCACCGTCACCTCCTCTCGTTCTCGTTGTTTCCCCCGAGGCCGTAACTGCGGTCGAGTGCATATCGTGACCTTCGCGGTTGTATAAAGCAGGAGGCGAGGCTGAAGTACGGGAAGAACCGTAGAGGGAAGCAACTTCTCTCGTAATTGGCGGGCACGAGTGTGCCCCTCGGGAATGGGGCAAACGTGATTCAGAAATTCTCAATGAACTCGCTTTAATCCCATACCCGCTCGTTTAGATGAAAAGGATTCACCGAGAAAGAAAGAAAGAAAGAGAGAGAGAGAGAGAGAGAGAGAGAGAGAGAGAGGAGAGTTGCTTGATATTTTATTAAGCCGCGACGAAATTGCTACCTTCGCTCACTTCGCAAGGTCGATGCTACTATCGGTATCGGTATCGTGAGTTTTCAAGTGCCGCGGCGTTTGGCAGTGCTGATTCGACCAGAGCTGTAATTAGTAAACTTAAAGTACACAAGACAGAGAGAGAGAGAGAGAGAGAGAAAGCGTTATATATTTACGTTTAGCAAAAAAGAAACGTTACTTTTATTCGGTACAGAAAACACAAGGCGCGTAACTGACGAGGATTTATTGTTATTAAAATGCGGCACCGGTGTTAAGGCCAGCTGTTTGGCTATTATGTACGCCGATCTCTGCGACGCGTTCCAATATCGAAGTGTAAGAAACAAGAAAAAGGCGGAAACGCAAGCTGAAAGCGAAGACCGGACGAGAGCCTGAAATATTCGGTCAGATCGCGATCGGGCTTCTGCGCGCGAACCAACAGAGACGAATAAATCGTCCGTAACGAGGGACACATTACACCTGCAATTACTGGCTCTCTCGCTTTTCAAAGACACTCGCTCTCGTGCGCGCGCGCGAGAGCTACCAATAATGACGTCGATTTAATGAGAGAAAATACGAGAAATTGCCGCCGAACCGTAGCCGAGAGACGCGGACGCGACGTGCCGCGCTTTATTTGGAAACGCGGGGAGAATAAATAATGAGAACTCGAAATTAAGAGGATGCGAATTACGTTAGCGAATTAACGTTGCCGTTCCGTTACGGCGATATTTGTACGTACGAGAGGAGCGCGCGAACGGAAATTGTTCGCGCGGCTATATTGTGCCGCTCTAATGAAACGTCGACGATTACGTCTCAAGATTGATAGCGTGTGTGGGTTCACCGAACCTCCGATATATGCGCGGCGTAGAGAGGCGATTATAATGCGGTGACCTTACTCTTCAGGTAATTAGAGTCCGATTTCGACCGGGCCGTTTAATCTTTCTCCTCGACCGCTATTTTCTACGTGACGCGGTTATTAAGCTACCGAGATTGTTCTCGGGGCAATAAAGTACGGATACTTCGATTTACAAAAGCCTAATGGAGCGCGGACCGATTAAAACGCCAAGGAGATGTTCGCTTTACGCTTTAAAAAAAAAAAAGGGAAGAAAAAGCCAAGAATATTTTCAGATCAAATTCTATGGTGTGGAGAGATTTTTTCACGGATCTTTATAATAAGTTTTTGCGTATAATATCGCGCGCCTGTTGAAAGGGATCCAAGCCAAATTGGAAGCCATTCAACTTGACCAACATTGATACACGTATAATAATACTTTAGCGTGTTAGGATAGGTGTGTCCGTGCAGGAGTGTGATCCGCGAAATTACGAGGCAGACGATTTGCGAGTATAGAAAAGAACTTTATTCGAATTCGCGGTACATCTGACGCGACGTGTAGGTCCGAATCGTTCGGTATCCGCTAGACGACCCGCCGTGAACCTTTTTGTTTTTTCGTCCTCTCCGCACTTATCCCTACCTGGGATTCCGTCCTTGATTTCTTATTATGGTTCGTTGCCCGATTTCAACTAACGTTGTTCTTCGTTTACGCGGCTTTGTCAATCTTTCGCGCGCTTAAAATCGGGCAACGACCTGCCGGTTTGCGGGCGTGTGGCGACGCGATCGCCACAGTACCCCCCTGCCAGTGCTGTAGCACGATAAAGTCTTCCGTGCGTCTATGCTAGTATATTTCGCATTCTGAGTTTCCCGCGTCAATTACAAAATACTCGGAGACTAATACAATATAATAAATAATGTACTATGAATATAAATGCAGTACGGGCGGTCGTGTGACTAATATAATATATCTAATAACAATTAATAAGAATGAATGTAAGTAAATAAGAATAAGTGATGGCTCGAATTGCCTATATATAATATATCCGGTTTTCCTTCGTCTGGTAAATTAAGATATCACACTAAGCAAAAGTCGTAATTTACAATCATTTTCCTACAGAGCGGACGATTCGTTTTTATAATTTTACAACCATTTATAAAGATTTTACTACATTTTACGCGTACATCGTTTCCTTAACTCGCGCCTACTTGCAGCCGATCTGGGAAGTGCACTCTCCTGCCCGATCTCGTTCTGACCGTCGCTCGCCTCTGTAACGATCGCTCGGTCTCAGCCGCTCTCTCGTCCTTGGCTCCTTCATCGCTCCTTGGCCTAGCTTCTCCTGCTTGATCTGTTTTGTTTTCTAGAAATAAATAGGCTGGCTTTAATCGGTCAATCGTGACTGTGGTTGATTTATCACCAACGCGTATGACAAAATCCTTGTCATTCCTTTTTATGACTTCGAACGGGCCGTCGTACGGTGGCTGCAGGATGTTTTTCGGCCCATCATGCCGGACAAAGACCTGCTCTGCTGTTCCCAGGTCCTTGAACACGAACGGGCGCCTCTCCCCGTGGCACGCCCCGCGGACCGGGCGTAACTCGTCGAACCGACGACGCAATTCCCTGATGAAATTCGCGTCGTCGATCGGTTCTTCAGCTGCTCGTTGACACAGGAACTGCCCCGGGAGCCGGAGCGTTTCCCCGTATACAAGCTCAGCCGCCGTCGCCCTCAAGTCATCCTTCCAGGCAGCCCTAATGCCCAGAAGTACCGTCGGCAGTACTTGCGTCCATCGGCTGCTTCCCTGGCACCTGATCGCTGCCTTCAGCTGTCGATGGAATCGCTCCACCATCCCGTTTGCCTGGGGGTGGTACGCTGCCGTCCTCAGCTGCACTGTTCCTAATAACTGGCTCAGCTGACGGAAAAGCTGTGACTCGAACTGTCGGCCTTGGTCCGTCGTGACCCGCAAAGGGGCCCCGAATCGGCATATCCAGCCCTCGTAGAACGCTCTAGCCACCGTCTCTGCCTCCTGATTCTCGAGTGGAAAGGCTTCCGGCCACCGTGTAAAACGATCTACGCAGGTCAAACAATATCGCTTTCCTTCTGAAATCGGCAATACAATTATGTCAATGTGCACGTGTTCGAAACGTCGGGATGGCGCGTTAAACGTCCCGAGTGGCGCCGTCACGTGTCTCGAAATCTTCGCGCGCTGACACGGCACGCATGTCCGGGCCCATTCTCGACAATCTTTTTTAATCGACGGCCAAACATATCTTTCCGACATGGCCTTGACCGTCGCTTTTATTCCCGTGTGCGCCAACCCGTGGACGCTGCGAAACGCTTTCTCGCGAAAAGGTTTGGTCAGGAATGGTCGTGGCGTTTGAGTCGTTACATCGCAAAATATTGCAACTCCTGTTCCTGGGATGTTGACTCTCTCTAATTTTAGACCCGTGTGTTGCTGTAAAAAATTTTCCAATTCCTCGTCCGAATTTTGAGAATCCGCCAACTCCGCGTAATCTATTGAGTCTTGAACTTCGTCGATTCTTGAGAGTGTGTCGGCCACTACATTCTCTGATCCCGCTATATGTCGGATGTCCGTAGTATATTGTCCGATTAGATCCAGGTATCGGAACTGTCGCGGCGAGCATTTATCCGTCTTTTGTTTGAACGCGAAAGTTAACGGCTTGTGATCGGTGAAAATTGTAAATGTTCGCGCCTCCAGCATATGCTTAAAATATTTCACGGCTGAATACACGGCCAACAACTCTCTGTCAAACGCGCTGTATTTCGTTTCCGTTGAGCTTAATTTTTTTGAAAAGAACCCGAGCGGTTCCCAGCCGCCGCGGCCGCGCTGCTGGAGAACGGCTCCTATGCTACGATCCGACGCGTCCGTGAATACCGCCAGTTCCGCGCCGATTCTCGGATGTGCTAATAATACTGCCTGTGCCACGCACTCCTTTGATTCCTCGAACGCTCGTCTTGATTGCTCGTCCCAGGATATCAATTCCTTGCCTTTTATATTTTCGCGGAGGCAATCGTTCAACGGAGCCTGAATCTCGGCGGATCGAGGCAGAAATCGCCTGTAAAAATTGATTATTCCCAGATATCTCCTGAGTTCTTTCGCTGTCCTTGGCAATGGAAATTCGTTGATCGCTCTTACACGCTCTGGCAACGGACGAGTGCCCTTCTCTGACACCGCATGACCGAGAAATTCGACTTCTGACCTGCCGAACACGCATTTCGCGGGATTCACGACGACTCCGTATTTTCGCAACCGTTCAAACAATATCTTTAAATGCGTCAGGTGCTCTTCCTCCGTAGTCGACGCGACTAAAATGTCGTCGATATACGTAAAACAAAAATCTAAGCCTTGAAGGATCTCGTCCATAAACCGCTGGAACGTTTGCGCGGCGTTTCTCAACCCGAACGACATGTATGGGAACTCAAACAGCCCAAACGGTGTCGTGATTGCCGTTTTATGTATGTCTGCTTCGGCGACCGGGATCTGGTGATATGCTCGCACGAGATCTATTGTTGTAAATATTTTCCGGCCTTGTAGCGCCTGTGCGAAATCATGTATATGCCGCACGGGATAACGGTCGGGTACCGTGCGCGCGTTCAGCGCTCGATAATCGCCGCACGGACGCCACTCTTCACCTTTTTTTTGTACGAGGTGTAATGGAGATGACCAATTACTTTTTGATGGTCGCGCGACTCCTAACTCTACTAGCTTCTGAAACTCTCTCTTTGCGACCACCAAACGTTCCGGTGCAAGCCTTCGCGGTCTGCACACAACGGGTGGCCCCTGCGTCGTTTCTATAAAATGTTTCGTGTCGTGCTTCGTTTCACTCGGCCGGCCGCCCGGTCGCGTCAATTCGGGATATCGCGCTAATAATTCGTGGTAGTATGTAACTCCGGTCACTGTCTTAACGCTCGGCATCGCGCATCGCGAACACTGTCCACGCACCGTCATGCTTGTTACTCCGTCTACCACGCGGCTGTTTCGAAGGTCTACCAACAAGCCATAAAATGATAAAAAATCGGCGCCAATTATCGGTCGCGACACGTCTGCAACGACAAATCTCCACGTGAACGTCCGTCGCAACCCGAGGTTCAATGTTAAAGTCTCCGTCCCGTATGTATAAATCGGCGTTCCGTTAGCGGCGGAGAGTTCATATTCCGATCGCGGTCGCGGTCCGCGCACCATCCGGCGCGGATACACGCATAAGTCCGCTCCAGTATCCACCAGAAATCTCACCTTCGTGTCCTGGTCGGTCACAAACAGGCGACGCGTTAACTGGCCCTCCTCGGTTGTCGCCTCTACCGATCGGCCGCCGCGTTTCCCCGTGCCGACGACTCAGCGCACGGCGGATCACAACGTCTAGCATCCGGCCCGAATCTCCAATGGTACCAACACAGATTATTGCTGGCATGACCTCGACCTCGCGAACGCGACCGCGAACGCTGCCGTCCCCGAAACTCGCCACGGCCTCGCTCCGGCTGCCCGATAGCCTCGATGGACCTCCGAAGGGCCGCTATCTGTTCCGTCATCTCTTGCTGCAGCGACAACCTCATCTGTGTTAGTTGGAGGTTGATCTTTGCCTGAAACGCGGCCGCGCCATCCGTCTCAATCACACGCGTCACCGACGGCGTTGCAGCCTCCGCTATCTGGAGGGCCGGGGCGCGGACCGCTCCCGCAATCGCATCCGCGATGTCCGCGAGCTGGTCCAGGGTGTCGGTCGCTCTTGCCACCAAATGTGGCTGCAAATACGAAGGCAATCGGCTAAGCCATACGGTTCGCAGCACGCTGTCCCCGACCGCGGCTCCCGCGAGACTTCGGAGGTGCCGTAAAAATTGCGACGGTTTACGGTCACCGATCTCCTCGTGCTCCAACAGCCTGCGTGTCTTGTGTTCTTGTGACAGGCTTAAACGCTTGGTCAATTCGCGCTTCAAAGTGTCGTACGCGCCTTCCCCGGGCGGGTTCATTATTACGTCGCGTACCTCAGCCATATAAGTTGGTCCTAATGCGGTAAGCGCATAACCGAACTTCGTCGCGTCAGTGGTTATTCCGGCAGCATGGAAGCTCCGGTCTAATATGCTGAACCAGAGTTCAGGGTCGTTTGGAGTGAACTCCGGCATTCGCATCCCGACTCTGTTCACCTCCGCTCCGTGAATTAAAGGCACCGACTGACCGGCCATGGTCGATGCTACCGCTACCTGCTGTGGCTCGAGCGGCTGGACCAACATTTCGTTGTCGCGCATCAAAGGCATCTCTTCTTAACGTTCTTGTAACACTCGTCACAAACACCTTGTCCACGGAAATAAAAAACAGAACGCGGAGAAAAAGCAAATGAGCGTTTATTTCTCGCGCCGACGGATCACGTCGGGGTCACCACTTTAGCGTGTTAGGATAGGTGTGTCCGTGCAGGAGTGTGATCCGCGAAATTACGAGGCAGACGATTTGCGAGTATAGAAAAGAACTTTATTCGAATTCGCGGTACATCTGACGCGACGTGTAGGTCCGAATCGTTCGGTATCCGCTAGACGACCCGCCGTGAACCTTTTTGTTTTTTCGTCCTCTCCGCACTTATCCCTACCTGGGATTCCGTCCTTGATTTCTTATTATGGTTCGTTGCCCGATTTCAACTAACGTTGTTCTTCGTTTACGCGGCTTTGTCAATCTTTCGCGCGCTTAAAATCGGGCAACGACCTGCCGGTTTGCGGGCGTGTGGCGACGCGATCGCCACAATACATTTACTGTGTTACTCGAAAACCTTCTCCGGCTGTTGAATGCAAGTGGTGCTTTTCGCAAAATAAAGCACGGAATCTTAGATAATATTACAGTGACTTTCACGGAGGAGAAAGAGAGAAAGAGAGAAAGGGAGATCGAGTGACAATGGGGCTGCGAGCAACGATTTTAATTCGTACGCACCCTTCTCGTACTCAACGTCGGATCTTTCTCTCGTCTCGTCCCTTTTTTTTTCCCCTTCAAGCAGAAACTTGCTTGCGCATCTTCCCGTATGTCAGGCTCGTCTTGCACGCTTGTTTCCAATTGTTTATTTCTCTTAGTGGTGCTTGATTTACATGTGAATGCTTGGCGCTAACAGATGCTTCTTCGGCTACTAACTACCAACCCTCCCACCACTAAGGCTGTCGCGAGAGGGTTCTTCGACCGTCTTTTGATAGACCATTGACCTCCTCCTTCCCGCATGACTTAACCGTCGTCCCTCATTTAATCACGAAGGATTGATCATCCATTCCGATAAATATCTGATTGATCACTTAATAACTGCGCAAAGCAATTGTGCAAGGATATATGAATATGATGTTTAAAAAATGTAATTTCCTTTCTTCCATAACTATAACAATCTTAGCAAATATTACTATAGGGTAATGTTTGTCTAATTTAAAAAAAAAAAAAACGTGAAAGAATACTAAAGAAGTTCGATCTATCGAACTCGGAAAAGATTCGCCGAAGCATCTGGACACCTCGTAATTGTCCCCAAGGAATATCGGACGGTACATGGTATCGCAAATGAGAAACATATTTGTATACATCGACAAGGCCCAATTAAAAAGTTATCAGGTTCGATAAACCGAGGAGGGACCACGCGAGAGATCTACAGTTTCCAATTATCGAGTAAAACATTATCCCCCCCCCCCCCCGCGCGCGCGATTAAAACCGGCCCGGGATGACTTGGGCTCGCGCCAAAAATGTATATTTAGGCGCGGGATACCTACCGCGTGGTATTAATAACTTGATATCACTTAAAATATCGTGCAACGAGACTCCGTCTGTAGTCTGGCTACTATTTCCGTCAGGGGAGATTGCGGCAGATGCAGCCACTCTTATATTTCCCCGCCGACCGCTGCGCCGCGCCGGCCAGCAGCGCGCCCGCCGTCGCGTAGACAAGTTTTCGCGCGTGCTCGCACGTCGTTGATTCTGTTCGCGCGATTTCTTCGTCCTCCCTGCTCCCATAATTCTTCCATGACTAACGACTAATATAGACTAATAAGACGCCACTAGAAAACTGCATGGATTAGCTTTCGCGCGGGTATTTACGACGGGCACTGCAGCAATAATCCGCTGTACAAACCGTTCTTAGGCAGTTAACACAGTTATACTGTCCTATTTACACGAAAAGAATTTTTTTTCTAAAGAATGTTTCCATGTTGAAATTATCGAGGTGAATACCCAAGATTACTTCAATTGCGACATTAAAATCTAATGCTGGCATATTTCGAAACGGATTCCATGAAGAACGAGTCACACTTTTCGAAAGCCGCTATTCTACGGAATTCTATACAAGAAAAGTTTTTGATAAAATATCAGGTGGCTAGTTGGAGTTTCATGTGTGGCGTAAACGATAAAATATTTTAAGAAGGCGCTAGGCACACTCTTGAACGGTCGCGCGTGGTATTTACGAGGAGACCGAGGCGCCGTTATTTCTTAATGCCATTTCGGCGTCGCATCGCCGGTACATTATGGGGTTACTAAGAGAGTCAACGAGCGCACACACGGTGACCAAAGCGCTGTAAAGTGTGGGGAGATCGTGTGGGGCGGAGGTCCCTCCTGAAATTTCCGCATTGCGTTCCCGTGTGAAATCCATCTCCTCGTCCGCCGCAAAATATCTTTGATACGCGATGCGCTAAGGCACGTCAGTACGTTATCTCCTTCTATTTAAAGAGATAAATTACGCAGATGGCATCATATGGCGCTCTGAATAAATTGTCAGACCGAATAATCTCTGCACTTATTTTAGCACCAAGTGAGAACCGCGATTTGCGAGCCTGGCTCTGACGGAGGCGGGTTATTATATGTGATTGTTGATTCTGGATAATCGTCGGACGCAAATAATGGGCGAGAGTGACGAGAGCGTCCTTTTATTGCCACGAAACTCTAGATATTTTCTCGGTCTCTTGGTTTAACTCCCAGTCCCCTTCTGCCTCTCCTTCTTTCTCCTTCCATTTCTGGTTCCGACAGTCACTTCAGGGTGTCAGGAATGCTTGACTCGAGGCATGGCATCCCGCGGAGTTGGCAGGGCCCCGACGATTAAAGGTGCGTCCACAGCGATCGTTAATTCCGAAGACGCGATGTTTGTAGCTTACGATCCTCCATCTCCGAGGAAGCCTTTGATTAAAAAAATATTTGTAAAAACATCGTCGCGACTTATTTTCAACGGCAGGTTCGTATTCACCGATCATCTCGTAATTATACTAATAATACCTATAATCATAGACGACGTCCGGCGATTGTTGCTTGTTGCAATATTAATCTTCCCGATGATTCAATACCATCGATCACATTCTATCTCCACAAAAGCATTATTAGTTAGTCAAAGGAAGAGGCTAGATATTAATCTTTCAAGATCTAATTCGAACTGAGCTCAGGAAGGTTTCCTGAAAAAGGTGTGAGACCCAAATCTCCGTTCCGGCTGTAATTTCAACGCAATATTTAAGAGTTCTGAATGCTACTTAAAATGGTCGATCTCGACAGGAGGTCTATCAAGGTAATGCTCGCGCGCGTCAGTAAACAAATTGGAGCACTCGAAGACAGTCGAGTGTCATTCAGATAGTCATCGACACGTATTACCGACCTTCCAGTAGCGACGGATAGGTACGATTGATACTACCGTGTATTACACAATGTTGTTATCTCGTGACAATAACAGATACATCATGACTAAAAACGCTGCGTAAGTACGTGTCTAAACAATGACCGATATAGTCGCGGATAGATAAAATCGAAGGACGACTCTGATTGGCCGCGACCACCTACCAAATCGCAGTAATCATCAAATTAGAAAATTAAATATTTATAAAAGAAAAAAAGAAAACAGTTTAATGGATGATTTATAAGTACGCATACCGAGTGATTTATGTGAGTGGTGTTGATGCACATTTTGCATACATTTATTATCTGAATACAGCTTAAAAGCGCAACAAACTAACGCAACGTCTCTTTGCGGCTCCTGCCGCAGCATCGGTTTAAGCTGCCCTTTAAATTTGTCTCATTTATCACTTATCTCTTATATCAGCTTTCGCGGTACTCCATTACGAGACTCCGTGCCTCCCCGCCGTAAGAATGTAACGATCCTTTCTCCTCCCGAGGAATTTTTTGGTCATTTTGAAAAATGGAGCACGCCGCGTCACGATGCCAAGAGTCGTCCCGGATAATACCCGTATTCGGACGACCTGCTAATAGCCATGGACCACGCAGGGAGAGGAATTACTTATTCATGCGAAACTTTCGGCGTGGAAATTGATTAAGGCCGATAAATCAATCACCCTGGCGATATGGCGACCGGACCTGCGCGATTTCTGCGTCAAAATTAATAAGTCGATTTAATTGATTTAATAAGTCGATCGATTTATGGACGCAATAAGTGTCGGCCCAGCAGATTTATAGCCGTTTCTTCGCGTAACGGTCCTCCCCGAACGTGAACTTCGCCAGGGCGCATCCCACTAACGCGGATGATCCTGGAAAAAAGTATACCCCCGGTCATTACATTATTATAATGTGCACATAACGCTCAATTTGGGATCCGCCATAATTCCGATAGCCATCTATGTAACTATCGACCGACCATCGAACGGAAGTCTCACCGAGTTATTTTTAATAGAATTTTTACTTGCATCCAAATTCTATCCATTTGCAACGTATTAATTATATTGTCATTAATTTACATCTGTCGAAATTTATGTTGTTCAAATAAAAAAGAAAACCTTTGTCCAAAAGATGTTGCAATATCGTCGAATCTTTTTTCTATTAGTAATGTATTATTTTCGAACGTTTTCGTTACGCGATGCGCGAATAACTCAGGCATTTTCGCGGAGAATTCGATGGAGAGGTTTAATCGCTGGACCATGCCTGCGTCGAGTTTAGTGAAATAAATGTCACTGGTTTCAGGAAGTGATACAAATGCAGCGTCTAGAACGAGAGCAGCGTCGAAAACGCACGATACGCTGCGTCAGGTCGTGCGATTGTATGCAAATCGCGAACTTTGCGTTTTGCGGTAGTACAATCGTACGCGTTCCGACTTGTAGCTTGATCGGCTTGATTATCAGACGAACGATACGAATGATTGGAAATGCATACGCGGGCGAGTCACGTCGCGCAATCTTGATAAATATATGATATCAGTATATTGGAAATGAAGTGTCAACGTGATCCGTAAAAAAAGGACCGGGCCGCGATTTTTACAATCTTTACACGTCTCTTTACCGGCGTGCTTATTAATCGATACTGACGTTAATCCTTATATAATCGGAGATTAGACTTAATACGAATGCAGAAAGACTGATAGGCTAAGTCGTGTATAATGAGGAGAGAGATAAGGAGAAAGAGAATAAGGGATAGAAGAAGACAAAGCGAGAGAATCAAGTGAATTTTAGAAAAATATGTCATTCAAGATAATAGAGAGACCGACATTTCTTGCGTATATTATCGAGAATAAGAAAGAGGTCAGAGAACCGGTGTGCGACTGTTATCTCCTTGATAATAATACATCGATGCGAAGCCACCCGAGCCGGGCATTAAGCATCCGCTTGCAAATTTTACTGATAAAAGTTCTGATCTCAATCCAACGCCACCTGTCGCTGCAATTATCCGGCTGTTCGGTATTTCAAAGCGGCTTAGCATTACACACGCCTAGGCCGCGGCGGCCTGGTTGCGATCGTTATTATATTGCAAACGCCACGATCTGTTTTGTTACAGCGCGCAGGCCGGCACAACCGGCTCTTTAATCTTATTAGAAATCACGCGTGAAAAAAAAAATTGATACGCGTGTGTTGCATCGATACGACAGCGAGGATAGCTGTTGGCGATCGCGCAACAGCGCGATCGAATCTTCGATGACCGGAAGCGCGCCGGCACACATCGCGATTTAATTCGCGAGGATTGATATCGATCTCGAGCGGACGCTGCCCGCTTCCGCGCGCGCGCGCGCGCGCGCGACTATACCGGTATCCTTTCTCTTCTGTTCCTTTTCTCCCCGGTAAATCACTCGCCGCGATTTTCTTTCTTTTCTCGAGACATCCCGTCGTCAACGGCGGCGTGTTCGATAATGTTCACTGCGTGACGTAATTGCGCTGCCGCTCGATTTTCGGCCCACCGTTTTGACGAGAAATTTAACACTTTCGCCCGTCGATGACAAACCGATTGGCCACGATCCAATTACGCCGAATGAAAGTTCCCAAGAGCAATTTATTTATGTATATAATCGTTCTTGCACATCCAGTCTTTCGCCTTCACGGCAAAAACACATTGATCCGTGAATCCTGTTCCGACCTTCCACCTACGCGAAGGTGCCGTGCGCGAGCAAATGAGTTCCTTTTTTGAATGCTGCTTTCACCTATGCCACCTACGTTGAAATATGGAAAGTGTCGCTTAACGAATAAAAAAGATTATTCGTTAATTAATAATATTACAAAAAAAAAACAATGTGTTTAAATTGTAGTAAGTTAATACATTTGAATACGGAAGATTTTCGAAGGTAATTAAAGAAACGTTGTTACGAGAATGTTATTATTCGACAAATGTAAAATAAAAATAAAAAAATTTTAATTAATAACGAATGACAATCGAGTTAAAATTTTGAAAACAAAACGTTTCGACGCAATTTTCTTGTATATTCTCGAATGTATTATTATTCCCTGGCGTACACTGAGAGAAAAAATGTCGAAGTATTAAGAACCAAATATTTCTTATAACGTCTTCTTCAATATTTATTTGTTATAAAAAAATTTAATTTGTGAAACAAAATATATATTTCTAGAAAATGCATCTCATTTTTCTTATTACGAGAACACAACAATGCGCGCGCTTCGCGCGCGCCACTTAGCATTTTTATATTGAACATTGCACTTTTTTTTCTTCTGTAATATTACTCTCACACACTTATCATATTAATGCCCTTCTCTATCTCACGCTCCTTCTCCCCCTCTCTAAATTACTAATTATATTATTAATGATATTAATTATATTATTTTCATATTGTTCAATATTACTCTTACATTTTACTTTTCTTATTTAATCCTCGTCTTTATCTCTCACGCTCTCCCACTCTCCACCCTCCGCCCCTCTCTCACTCTCTAAACACAAATTAGTAATTATATTATATTTTCATGTTTCTTAATATCACTCTTACATACTTTCACTCCATACTTAATCCCCTTAAATAATTAAAAATTACAATATATTATATGTAATGTTACTTGTTAATTTTCAATCAATTTTCAAAACTTTCACTTTCTGGCGAACTCTTTAGAAAATTATTGTACGCGTCCGTACAACTATATGAAAAACTGCGTTAAAATAAATAAATCTGTCGATATTCAATAAGCACTTCACGTCCAGCTTTCAAAATTCAAGTTTTTCGGGTAAAATATTTGTTTAAAAATGTTTTAATTAATTATATCACCTGAACTTTATAGAAAACATATTGTACGCGTCCCGAACTATATGAGAATTACGTTAAAATAAATATATCTGTCGATATTCGATTAGCACTTGACGTGTAGCCTTAGAAATTCAAGTTTTTCGGGAAAAATAATTGTTTAAAAATGTTCTAATTAATTATATCACCTGAACTTTATGGAAACATATTGTACGCGTCCCTAACTATATGAGAATCACGTTATAATAAATAGATCTGTCGATATTCGATTAGCACTTGACGTGTAGCCTTAGAAATTCAAGTTTTTCGGGAAAAATAATTGTTTAAAAAATGTTCTAATTAATTATATCACCTGAACTTTATGGAAACATATTGTACGCGTCCCTAACTATATGAGAATTACGTTATAATAAATAGATCTGTCGATATTCGATTAGCACTTGACGTGTAGCCTTATAAATTCAAGTTTTTTGGGCAAAATAATTGTTTAAAAAATGTTCTAATTAATTATATCACCTGAACTTTATGGAAACATATTGTACGCGTCCCTAACTATATGAGAATTACGTTATAATAAATAGATCTGTCGATATTCGATTAGCACTTGACGTGTAGCCTTAGAAATTCAAGTTTTTCGGGGGAAAAATAATTGTTTAAAAAATGTTCTAATTAATTACATCACCTGAACTTTATGGAAACATATTGTACGCGTCCCTAACTATATGAAATTACGTTATAATAAATAGACTGTCGATATTCTATTAGCACTTGACGTGTAGCCTTAGAAAATTCAAGTTTTTCGGGAAAAATAATTGTTTAAAAAGATGTTCTAATTAATTATATCACCTGAACTTTATGGAACGTATTGTACGCGTCCCGAACTATGAGAAATTACGTTAAAATAAATAGATCTGTCGATATTCGATTAGCACTTGACGTGTAGCCTTAGAAATTCAAGTTTTTCGGGAAAAATAATTGTTTAAAAATGTTCTAATTAATTATATCATCTGAACTTTATAGAAACATATTGTACGCGTCCCGAACTATATGAGAATTACGTTAAAATAAATATATCTGTCGATATTCGATTAGCACTTGACGTGTAGCCTTAGAAATTCAAGTTTTTTGGGCAAAATAATTGTTTAAAAATTGTTCTAATTAATTATATCAACTGAACTTTATAGAAACATATTGTACGCGTCCCGAACTATATGAGAATTACGTTATAATAAATAGATCTGTCGATATTCAATTAGCACTTGACGTGTAGCCTTATAAATTCAAGTTTTTCGGGAAAAATAATTGTTTAAAAAATGTTCTAATTAATATATCACCTGAACTTTATGGAAACATATTGTACGCGTCCCTAACTATATGAGAATTACGTTATAATAAATAGATCTGTCGATATTCGATTAGCACTTGACGTGTAGCCTTATAAATTCAAGTTTTTTGGGCAAAATAATTGTTTAAAAAATGTTCTAATTAATTATATCATCTGAACTTTATAGAAACATATTGTACGCGTCCCGAACTATATGAGAATTACGTTAAAATAAATATATCTGTCGATATTCGATTAGCACTTGACGTGTAGCCTTAGAAATTCAAGTTTTTTGGGCAAAATAATTGTTTAAAAATTGTTCTAATTAATTATATCACCTGAACTTTATGGAAACATATTGTACGCGTCCCTAACTATATGAGAATTACGTTATAATAAATAGATCTGTCGATATTCGATTAGCACTTGACGTGTACCTTATAAATTCAAGTTTTTTGGGCAAAATAATTGTTTAAAAAATGTTCTAATTAATTATATCATCTGAACTTTATAGAAACATATTGTACGCGTCCCGAACTATATGAGAATTACGTTAAAATAAATATATCTGTCGATATTCGATTAGCACTTGACGTGTAGCCTTAGAAATTCAAGTTTTTTTGGGCAAAATAATTGTTTAAAAATTGTCTCTAATTAATTATATCAACTGAACTTTATAGAAACATATTGTAACGCGTCTCGAACTATATGAGAATTACGTATAATAAATAGATCTGTCGATATTCCATTAGCACTTGACGTGTAGCCTTATAAATTCAAGTTTTTTGGGCAAAATAATTGTTTAAAAAAATGTTCAAATTAATTATAATCACCTGAACTTTATGGAAACATATTGTACGCGTCCCCCTAACTTATGAGAATCACGTTATAATAAATAATCTGTCGATATTCGTTAGCACTTGACGTGTAGCCTTAGAAATTCAAGTTTTTCGGGAAAAATAATTGTTTAAAAATGTTCTAATTAATTATATCACCTGAACTTTATGGAAACATATTGTACGCGTCCCTAACTATATGAGAATTACGTTATAATACATATATCTGTCGATATTCGATTAGCACTTGACGTGTAGCCTTAGAAATTCAAGTTTTTTGGGCAAAATAATTGTTTAAAAATTGTTCTAATTAATTATATCAACTGAACTTTATAGAAACATATTGTACGCGTCCCGAACTATATGAGAATTACGTTATAATAAATAGATCTGTCGATATTCAATTAGCACTTGACGTGTAGCCTTATAAATTCAAGTTTTTCGGGAAAAATAATTGTTTAAAAAATGTTCTAATTAATTATATCACCTGAACTTTATGGAAACATATTGTACGCGTCCCTAACTATATGAGAATTACGTTATAATAAATAGATCTGTCAATATTCGATTAGCACTTGACGTGTAGCCTTATAAATTCAAGTTTTTTGGGCAAAATAATTGTTTAAAAAAATGTTCTAATTAATTATATCATCTGAACTTTATAGAAACATATTGTACGCGTCCCGAACTATGGAGAATTACGTTAAATAAATATATCTGTCGATATTCGATTAGCACTTGACGTGTAGCCTTAGAAATTCAAGGTTTTTGGGCAAAATAATTGTTTAAAAATTGTTCTAATTAATTATATCACCTGAACTTTTATGGAAACATATTGTACGCGTCCCTAACTATATGAGAATTACGTTATAATAAATAGATCTGTCGATATTCGATTAGCACTTGACGTGTAGCCTTAGAAATTCAAGTTTTTCGGGAAAAATAATTGTTTAAAAAATGTTCTAATTAATTATATCATCTGAACTTTATAGAAACATATTGTACGCGTCCCGAACTATATGAGAATTACGTTAAAATAAATATATCTGTCGATATTCGATTAGCACTTGACGTGTAGCCTTAGAAATTCAAGTTTTTTTGGGCAAAATAATTGTTTTAAAAATTGTTCTAATTAATTATATCAACTGAACTTTATAGAAACATATTGTACGCGTCCCGAACTATATGAGAATTACGTTATAATAAATAGATCTGTCGATATTCAATTAGCACTTGACGTGTAGCCTTATAAATTCAAGTTTTTTGGGCAAAATAATTGTTTAAAAAATGTTCTAATTAATTATATCACCTGAACTTTATGGAAACATATTGTACGCGTCCCTAACTATATGAGATTACGTTAAAATAATAGATCTGTCGATATTCGATTAGCACTTGACGTGTAGCCTTAGAAATTCAAGTTTTTCGGGGAAAAATAATTGTTTAAAAAATGTTCTAATTAATTATATCACCTGAACTTTATGGAAACATATTGTACGCGTCCCTAACTATATGAGAATCACGTTATAATAAATAAATCTGTCGATATTCGATTAGCACTTGACGTGTAGCCTAGAAATTCAAGTTTTTCGGGAAAATAATTGTTTAATAAATGTTCTAATTAATTATATCACCTGAACTTTATGGAAACATATTGTACGCGTCCCGAACTATATGAGAATTACGTTAAAATAAATAGATCTGTCGATATTCGATTAGCACTTGACGTGTAGCCTTAGAAATTCAAGTTTTTTGGGCAAAATAATTGTTTAAAAAATTGTTCTAATTAATTATATCAACTGAACTTTATAGAAACATATTGTACGCGTCCCGAACTATATGAGAATTACGTTATAATAATAGATCTGTCGTCGATATTCGATTAGCACTTGACGTGTAGCCTTAGAAATTCAAGTTTTTCGGGAAAAATAATTGTTTAAAAAATGTTCTAATTAATTATATCATCTGAACTTTATAGAAACATATTGTACGCGTCGCGAACTATATGAGAATTACGTTAAAATAAATATATCTGTCGATATTCGATTAGCACTTGACGTGTAGCCTTAGAAATTCAAGTTTTTTGGGCAAAATAATTGTTTAAAAATTGTTCTAATTAATTATATCAACTGAACTTTATAGAAACATATTGTACGCGTCCCGAACTATATGAGAATTACGTTATAATAAATAGATCTGTCGATATTCAATTAGCACTTGACGTGTAGCCTTATAAATTCAAGTTTTTTGGGCAAAATAATTGTTTAAAAAATGTTCTAATTAATTATATAACCTGAACTTTATGGAAACATATTGTACGCGTCCCTAACTATATGAGAATTACGTTATAATAAATAGATCTGTCGATATTCGATTAGCACTTGACGTGTAGCCTTAGAAATTCAAGTTTTTCGGGAAAAATAATTTGTTAAAATGTTTTTTGTTAATTATATCACCTGAACTTTATAGAAATATATTGTACGCGTCCCGAACTATATGAGAATTACGTTAAAATAAATAGATCTGTCGAAATTCGATTAGCACTTGACGTGTAGCCTTAGAAATTCAAGTTTTTTGGGAAAAATAATTGTTTAAAAATGTTTTTAGTTAATATATCACCTGAACTTTATAGAAACATATTGTACGCGTCCCGAACTATATGAGAATTACGTTAAAATAAATAGATCTGTCGATATTCGATTAGCACTTGACGTATAGCCTTAGAAATTCAAGTTTTTCGGGAAAAATAATTTTTAAAAAATGTTTTAGTTAATTATATCACCTGAATTTATAGAAACATTGTACGCGTCCCTAACTATATGAGAATTACTTAAAATAAATAGATCTGTCGATATTCGATTAGCACTTGACGTGTAGCCTTAGAAATTCAAGTTTTTCGGGAAAAAATAATTGTTTAAAAAATGTTCTAATTAATTATATCATCTGAACTTTATAGAAACATATTGTACGCGTCGCGAACTATATGAGAATTACGTTAAAATAAATATATCTGTCGATATTCGATTAGCACTTGACGTGTAGCCTTAGAAATCAAGTTTTTGGGCAAAATAATTGTTAAAAATTGTTCTAATTAATTATATCAACTGAACTTTATAGAAACATATTGTACGCGTCCCGAACTATATGAGAATTACGTTATAATAAATAGATCTGTCGATATTCAATTAGCACTTGACGTGTAGCCTTATAAATTCAAGTTTTTTGGGCAAAATAATTGTTTAAAAAATGTTCTAATTATTTATAACCTGAACTTTATGGAAACATATTGTACGCGTCCCTAACTATATGAGAATTACGTTATAATAAATAGATCTGTCGATATTCGATTAGCACTTGACGTGTAGCCTTAGAAATTCAAGTTTTCGGGAAAAATAATTGTTTAAAAAAATGTTTTAGTTAATTATATCACCTGAACTTTATAGAAATATATTGTACGCGTCCCGAACTATATGAGAATTACGTTAAAATAAATAGATCTGTCGAATTCGATTAGCACTTGACGTGTAGCCTTAGAAATTCAAGTTTTTTGGGAAAAATAATTGTTTTAAAAAATGTTTTAGTTAATTATATCACCTGAACTTTATAGAAACATATTGTACGCGTCCCCGAACTATATGAGAATTACGTTTAAAATAAATAGATCTGTCGATATTCGATTAGCACTTGACGTATAGCCTTAGAAATTCAAGTTTTTTCGGGAAAAAATAATGTTTAAAAAATGTTTTAGTTAATTATATCACCTGAATTTATAGAAACATTTGTACGCGTCCCTAACTATATGAGAATTACGTTAAAATAAATAGATCTGTCGATATTCGATTAGCACTTGACGTGTAGCCTTAGAAATTCAAGTTTTTCGGGAAAAAAATTGTTTAAAAATGTTCTAATTAATTATATCACCTGAACTTTATGGAAACATATTGTACGCGTCCCTAACATATGAGAATTACGTTATAATAAATAGATCTGTCGATATTCGATTAGCACTTGACGTGTAGCCTTAGAAATTCAAGTTTTTTGGGCAAAATAATTGTTAAAAATTGTTTCTAATTAATTATATCAACTGAACTTTATAGAAACATATTGTACGCGTCCCGAAACTATAGAGAATTACGTTATAATAAATAGATCTGTCGATATTCAATTAGCACTTGACGTGTAGCCTTATAAATTCAAGTTTTTTGGGCAAAATAATTGTTTAAAAAATGTTCTAATTAATTATATCACTGAACTTTATAGAAAAATATTGTAACGCGTCCCTAACTATATGAGAATTACGTTATAATAATAGATCTGTCGATATTCGATTAGCACTTGACGTGTAGCCTTAGAAATTCAAGTTTTCGGGAAAAATATTGTTTTAAAAAATTTCTAATTATTATATCACACCTGAACTTTAGGGAAACATATTGTACGCGTCCCTAACTATATGAGAATTACGTTATAATAAATAGATCTGTCGATATTCGATTAGCACTTGACGTGTAGCCTTAGAAATTTAGTTTTTCGGAAAAATAATTGTTTAAAAAATGTTCTAATTAATTATATCACCTGAACTTTATGGAAACATATTGTACGCGTCCCTAACTAAATGAGAATTACGTTAAAATAAATAGATCTGTCGATATCGATTAGCACTTGACGTGTAGCCTTAGAAATTCAAGTTTTTCGGAAAATAATTGTTTAAAAAATGGTTCTAATTAATTATATCACCTGAACTTTATGGAAAACATATTGTACGCGTCCCTAACTATATGAGAAT
>NW_023415428.1:0-25044 GCF_013373865.1 Monomorium pharaonis | reverse complement strand
ACTATATGAGAATTACGTTAATAATAGATCTGTCGATATTCGATTAGCACTTGACGTGTAGCCTTAGAATTCAAGTTTTTCAAGCAAAATAATTGTTTAAAATGTTCTAATTAATTATATCACCGGAACTTTATAGAAACATATTGTACGCGTCCCGAACTATATGAGAATTACGTTAAAATAAATAGATCTGTCGATATTCGATTAGCACTTGTCGTGTAGCCTTAAAAATTCAAGTTTTTCGGGCAAAATAATTGTTTAAAAAATGTTCTAATTAATTATATCACCTGAACTTTATAGAAACATATTGTACGCGTCTCCCGAACTATATGAGAATTACGTTAGAAATAAATTAGATCTGTCCGATATTCGATTAGCACTTGTACGTGTAGCCTTAGAAATTCAAGTTTTTCAGGGCAAAATAATTGTTTTAAAAAATGGTTCTAATTAATTATATCACCTGAACTTTATAGAAACATATTGTACGCGTCCCGAACTATATGAGAATTACGTTAAAATAATTAGATCTGTCGATATTCGATTAGCACTTGTCGTGTAGCCTTAGAAATTCAAGTTTTTGGGCAAATAATTGTTTAAAAAATGTTCTAATTAATTATATCACCTGAACTTTATAGAAACATATTGTACGCGTCCCGAACTATATGAGAATTACGTTAAAATAATTAGATCTGTCGATATTCGATTAGCACTTGTCGTGTAGCCTTAGAAATTCAAGTTTTTCAAGCAAAAAATTGTTTAAAAAATGTTTAATTAATTATATCACCGGAAACTTTATAGAAACATATTGTACGCGTCCCGAACTATATGAGAATTACGTTAAAATAATAAGATCTGTCGATATTCGATTAGCACTTGTCGTGTAGCCTTAGAAATTCAAGTTTTTCAGCAAAATAATTGTTTAAAAAATGTTTTAATTAATTATATCACCGGAACTTTATAGAAACATATTGTACGCGTCCCGAACTATATGAGAATTACGTTAAATAAATAGATCTGTCGATATTCGATTAGCACTTGTCGTGTAGCCTTAGAAATTCAAGTTTTTCGGGCAAAAATAATTGTTTAAAAAATGTTCTAATTAATTATATCACCTGAATTTTATACAAACATATTGTACGCGTCCCGAACTATATGAGAATTACGTTAAAATAATTAGATCTGTCGATATTCGATTAGCACTTGTCGTGTAGCCTTAGAAATTCAAGTTTTTCAAGCAAAATAATTGTTTAAAAAATGTTTAATTAATTATATCACCTGAACTTTATAGAAACATATTGTACGCGTCCCGAACTATATGAGAATTACGTTAAAATAATAGATCTGTCGATATTCGATTAGCACTTGTCGTGTAGCCTCAAAAATTCAAGTTTTTTGGGCAAAATAATTGTTTAAAAAATGTTTTAATTAATTATATCACCTGAACTTTATAGAAACATATTGTAAGCGTCCCGAACTATATGAGAATTACGTTAAAATAAATAGATCTGTCGATATTCGATTAGCACTTGTCGTGTAGCCTCAAAAATTCAAGTTTTTCAAGCATAATAATTGTTTAAAAAATGTTCTAATTAATTATATCACCGGAACTTTATAGAAACATATTGTACGCGTCCCGAACTATATGAGAATTACGTTCAAATAAATAGATCTGTCGATATTCGAATAGCACTTGACGTGTAGCCTTAAAAATTCAAGTTTTTCGGGCAAAATAATTGTTTAAAAAATGTTTTAATTAATTATATCACCTGAACTTTATAGAAACATATTGTACGCGTCCCGAACTATATGAGAATTACGTTAAAATAAATAGATCTGTCGATATTCGATTAGCACTTGACGTGTAGCCTTAGAAATTCAAGTTTTTCGGGCAAAATAATTGTTTAAAAAATGTTTTAATTAATTATATCACCTGAACTTTATAGAAACATATTGTACGCGTCCCGAACTATATGAGAATTACGTTAAAATAAATAGATCTGTCGATATTCGATTAGCACTTGTCGTGTAGCCTTAGAAATTCAAGTTTTTCAGGGCAAAATAATTTGTTTAAAAATGTTCTAATTAATTATATCACCAGAACTTTACAGAAACATATTGTACGCGTCCCGAACTATATGAGAATTACGTTCAAATAATAGATCTGTCGATATTCAATTAGCACTTGACGTGGTAGCCTTAGAAATTCAAGTTTTTTGGGCAAAATAATTGTTTAACAACTGTTTTAAATTAATTATATCACCTGAACTTTATAGAACATATTTGTACGCGTCCCGAACTATATGAGAATTACGTTAAATAAATAGATCTGTCGATATTCAAATAGCACTTGACGTGTAGCCTTAGAAATTCAGTTTTCGGGCAAAATAATTGTTTAAAAAATGTTCTAATTAATTATATCACTGAACTTTTAGAAACATATTGTACGCGTCCCGATACTATCTGAGAATTGACGTTAAATAATTAGATCTGTCGATATTCGATTAGCACTTGTCGTGTAGCCTTAAAAATTCAAGTTTTCAAGCAAAATAATTGTTTAAAAAATGTTCTAATTAATTATATCACCGGAACTTTATAGAAACATATTGTACGCGTCCCGAACTATATGAGAATTACGTTAAAATAATTAGATCTGTCGATATTCGATTAGCACTTGTCGTGTAGCCTTAGAAATTCAAGTTTTTCAAGCAAATAATTGTTTAAAAAATGTTCTAATTAATTATATCACCGGAACTTTATAGAAACATATTGTACGCGTCCCGAACTATATGAGAATTACGTTAAAATAATTAGATCTGTCGATATTCGATTAGCACTTGTCGTGTAGCCTTAGAAATTCAAGTTTTTCAAGCAAAATAATTGTTTAAAAAATGTTCTAATTAATTATATCACCTGAACTTTATAGAAACATATTGTACGCGTCCCGAACTATATGAGAATTACGTTAAAATAATAGATCTGTCGATATTCGATTAGCACTTGTCGTGTAGCCTTAGAAATTCAAGTTTTTGGGCAAAATAATTGTTTAAAAAATGTTTTAATTAATTATATCACCTGAACTTTATAGAAACATATTGTACGCGTCCCGAACTATATGAGAATTACGTTAAAATAATTAGATCTGTCGATATTCGATTAGCACTTGTCGTGTAGCCTTAGAAATTCAAGCATAATAATTGTTTAAAAAATGTTCTAATTAATTATATCACCGGAACTTTATAGAAACATATTGTACGCGTCCCGAACTATATGAGAATTACGTTAAAATAAATAGATCTGTCGATATTCGATTAGCACTTGACGTGTAGCCTTAGAAATTCAAGTTTTTCGGGCAAAATAATTGTTTAAAAAATGTTCTAATTAATTATATCACCAACTTTATAGAAACATATTGTACGCGTCCCGAACTATATGAGAATTACGTTAAAATAATTAGATCTGTCGATATTCGATTAGCACTTGATCGTGTAGCCTTAGAAATTCAAGTTTTTCGGGCAAATAATTGTTTTAAAAATGTTCTAATTAATTATATCACCTGAACTTTATAGAAACATATTGTACGCGGTCCCGAACTATATGAGAATTACGTTAAAATAATTAGATCTGTCGATATTCGATAGCACTTGACGTGTAGCCTTAGAAATTCAAGTTTTTCAGGGCAAAATAATTGTTTAAAAAATGTTCTAATTAATTATATCACCTGAACTTTATAGAAACATATTGTACGCGTCCCGAACTATATGAGAATTACGTTAAAATAATAGATCTGTCGATATTCGATAGCACTTGACGTGTAGCCTTAGAAATTCAGTTTTCAAGCATAATAATTGTTTTAAAAAATGTTCTAATTAATTATATCACCGGAACTTTATAGAAACATATTGTACGCGTCCCGAAACTATATGAGAATTACGTTAAAATAAATAGATCTGTCGATATTCGATTAGCACTTGACGTGTAGCCTTAGAAATTCAAGTTTTTCAAGCAAAATAATTGTTTAAAAAATGTTCTAATTAATTATATCACCGGAACTTTACAGAAACATATTGTACGCGTCCCGAACTATATGAGAATTTAAAATAAATAGATCTGTCGATATTCGATTAGCACTTGTCGTGTAGCCTTAGAAATTCAAGTTTTTCAAGCAAATAATTGTTTAAAAAATGTTTTAATTAATTATATCACCTGAACTTTATAGAAACATATTGTACGCGTCCCGAACTATATGAGAATTACGTTAAAATAAATAGATCTGTCGATATTCGATTAGCACTTGTCGTGTAGCCTTAGAAATTCAAGTTTTTCGGGCAAAATAATTGTTTAAAAAAATTTTAATTAATTATATCACCTGAACTTTGTAGAAACATATTGTACGCGTCCCGAACTATATGAGAATTACGTTCAAATAAATAGATCTGTCGATATTCGATTAGCACTTGTCGTGTAGCCTTAGAAATTCAAGTTTTTCGGGCAAAATAATTGTTTAAAAAATGTTTAATTAATTATATCACCTGAACTTTATAGAAACATATTGTACGCGTCCCGAACTATATGAGAATTACGTTCAAATAAATAGATCTGTCGATATTCGATTAGCACTTGTCGTGTAGCCTTAGAAATTCAAGTTTTTCAAACAAAATAATTGTTTAAAAATGTTTTAATTAATTATATCACCGGAACTTTACAGAAACATATTGTACGCGTCCCGAACTATATGAGAATTTCGTTAAAATAAATAGATCTGTCAATATTCGAATAGCACTTGACGTGTAGCCTTAGAAATTCAAGTTTTTCGGGCAAAAGAATTGTTTTAAAAATGTTTTAATTAATTATAACGCCGTAACTCTTTAAAAACCATTATACGCGTACAGAACTATATGAAAACTGCGTTAAATAGACATAATTGTCAATATTCGATTTGCATTTCACGTCTAGCCCAAAAATTCAAGTTTTTCGGGCAAAATAATTGTTAAAAAATGTTTTAATTAATTATATTACCGGAACTCTTTAGAAATTTATTGTACGCGTCCGGAACTATAAAGAATTCCGTTTAAAATAATAGAACTGTCGATATTTGAACAGGCATCTTCACCTTTAGCCTCAAAAGTCAAGTTTTTCGGACAAAATAATTGTTTAAAAATGTTTTTACTTAATTATATCACTGGAACTCTTTAGAAAATTATTGGACGCGTCCGGAACTATATGAAAACTGCGTTAAAGTAAATTAAATCTGTTGATCTTCAATTAGCACTTCACGTCCCGCTTTCAAAATTCAAGTTTTCCGGGCAAAATAATTTTTAAAAAAATGATTTTTATTAATTACAACACCATAACTTTTTTAAAACTATTGACACACGTTTTAATCGGCATCGCGGAAAAGCGACAACAATACTTCGAGAGATGCGAGTATTGATGCCATGCCCTTTTTTAGAAAGGATTTCTTACTTCTCCCCCCCCCCTTTCTCTTTCTTTCTCTCTCTCTCTTTCTCTTCCTCTCGTATATTTTTTATTTGGCTCTTTTTTCTTTTTTCCCTGATTTCTTGTAATTATTTCAATCAGCTATCAAAGTGACAGTTTGACAGCTGTGAAAATGACACGAAGTAGTTTGACAGCTGGAAATGACACGAAGTGAAGAAAAGTCACAACGCACTTAACAACTTAGATAGCGAGACTAGCCAATCAGCATCTCGGAAAAGCGGCAAACAATAAATTCGATTCGATTTAACATCTCCTTTTTTAGATAGGACTAGAACATGCACGCGCTTCGCGCGCGCCAACTGTTATTTTTTATTTGTTATTACACCCTGCATAAAATTACTATGCATATAACATATATACAACTCGTTTATTTCTTAAACATTTCGGCCTTTGAAAAAAGGTTACATAGCTTAATTACATAATAACATAGGACTCTTAATGACTATTTACGCTTTTCTTTGTCATTTCTCGTCTTTAATACATTTTTCATCCATTTTGTACCTATATCTACCTCTGATAACATTTTCCTAACAGAGAAATTTTGTCTTCGCAATTCTGTAAATTCTTCTAATATTGGTTCTAAAGTCTCTACTTTAAATTGTATAGCCTACACTTTTTCCTTTTTCCAATATCTATTCCCTAATGCCTCGTTTCCGCACTTAAATCTCGCTATCATAGACTAACTCCCTACTCTTATTTTACCCCACTAAAATATACAAAAGCTTCTCATCTATTTTTATTTCTTTGTACACTCTATTATATTTTGCCCATATTATTTTTTCATATCTTCCTGTTTTTGTTCGTCTCTGTTTATCTTTCTAACCCTTCCAGTGAGAAATAACCATCAAATCGACATCAATTTGATTTGATCAATGCAATTTATATCAATTCTCCCTTAATTTGATATCAATTTGATGGGTTATTTTTCTAACTAAGTTATGTATATACATAAGTTTTTTCATAGAATTCCTGATAAGTTTCAGGAAATAGTTCCGTTGATTTATTTAAAAAAAATTGATATTTGAAAATATGAGGTGCTATTTTCCCCTGGCACCTCATTAATAAAAATTGAACGTTTTAACAGCAGTTATACTTGCACCCCGTAATAGTTCTAGAGTTTTTGATAGATTTTAACAATAGTTCTGTATTCTACATTAATATATTTAAACAATTTTTTAATTATACGGCTGGCACCGCACTAAAAAAGTAAACTACCATTTTATAGCGAGTTCCAGACGATTACATAGCATTTTCAATAGTTCAGCAATAGTTCCAAAGCTTTTTGCAGGTTTCGTCGACATTCCGGTCTTTAAGCATGTTTAAACAATTTTTTATTAGACGGCTGGCACCCGCACTACAAGAGTTAAACTACTATTTATAGCAAATTCCAGACAAGTACATAGCATTTTTCCATAGTTCTGCAATAGTCTAAAGCTTTTTGTAGATTTTGTCGACAGTTCCGGTCTTTAAACATTTTTAAACAATTTTTTTATTGATCCTGTCTCGCACTATCAGATATGAATACTACGCTATGGTATTTAAAC
Source organism: Monomorium pharaonis (assembly GCF_013373865.1). Classification (NCBI taxonomy): domain Eukaryota; kingdom Metazoa; phylum Arthropoda; class Insecta; order Hymenoptera; family Formicidae; genus Monomorium; species Monomorium pharaonis. The sequence continues at coordinate 18,004 of NW_023415428.1, read as the reverse complement.
TCAGCCAATTTATGGTATCTGAAGGTATGTGTTATAATGTAATTGACATTTTTTAATTTTAGAGTTGGGTTAGTTAATCTAATTTTTAACTAAGTTAATGAAATTTAATTGATTATGAAATGAATTCTATTATGTTAAAAGTTACGTAAATAAATACTAATTCTATTAAATTTACGTTAAGATTAATTTGTTTCTAGTTAAAGTAAAAGTTAATTTTGAGAAACTTTTTTATATTAAATTAAAAGTCATATGATTTGTTTAAGTTAAATTACCAACATAATTACAATATTATTTGTCAAATATATTTAATTTTAATATAATATTTTATTTGTAAATCAACTTACAATGTCGCTCTATTGTTAACCAGTAATTCATGACATGTATAAATACTTATCCTTAGAGGTTTAGAAAGAGGTTACTTATAAATACCATTGTTTGTCAAACGAACTGTCGATAAAACCTACAAAAAGCTTTGAAACTATTGCAGAAATATATTGGAGAATGCTGTGTGGTTGTCTGGAACTCGCTATAAAATTGTAGTTTACTCTTGTAGTGCGGTGCCAGCCGTCTAATAAACAAATCGCCTAAAAATGCTAAAAACCGGAACTGTCGACAAAACCTGCATAAAGATTTGGAACTATTGCAAAACTATTAAAAAATGCTATGTACTCGTCTGGAACTTGCTATAAAATGGTAGTTTACTCTTGTAGTGGAGTGCCAGCAGTCTAATAAAAAAAATTGTTTAAAAATACTTAAAGATCGAAAATGTCGACGAAACCTACAAAAAGCTTTGTCACTATTGCAGAACTATTGAAAAATGTTATGTACTCGTCTGGAACTCACTATAAAATGGTAGTTTACTCCTGTAGTGCGGTGCCAGCCGTCTAATAAACAAATTGCCTAAAAATGCTTAAAGACCGGAACTGTCGACGAAACCTGCAAAAAGCTTTGGAACTATTGCAGAACTATTGAGAAATGCTATGTACTCGTCTGAACTCGCTATAAAATTGTAGTTTACTTTTGTAGTGCGGTGCCAGCCGTCTAATAAAAAAATTTTTTTTAAATACTTAAAGACCGGAACTGTCGACGAAACCTGCAAAAAGCTTTGGAACTATTGCAGAACTATTAAAATATGCTATGTACTCGTCTGGAACTCGCTATAAAATGGTAGTTTACTCTTGTAGTGCGGTGCCAGCGGTCTAATAAAAAATTGTTAAAAATGCTTAAAGACCGGAACTGTCGACGAAACCTGCAAAAAGCTTTGGAACTATTGCAGAACTATTGAGAAATGCTATGTACTCGTCTGAAACTCGCTATAAAATTGTAGTTTACTCTTGTAGTGCGGTGCCAGCCGTCTAATAAAAAAATTTTTAAAAATGCTTAAAGACCGGAACTGTCGACGAAACCTGCAAAAAGCTTTGGAACTATTGCAGAACTATTAAAATATGCTATGTACTTGTCTGGAACTCGCTATAAAATTGTAGTTTACTCTTGTAGTGCGGTGCCAGCCGTCTAATAAAAAAATTCTTTAAAAATGCTTAAAGACCGAAACTGTCGACGAAACCTACAAAAAACTTTGTCACTATTGCAGAACTATTAAAATATGTACTTGTCTGGAACTCGCTATAAAATTGTAATTTATTCTTGTAGTGCGGTGCCAGCCGTCTAATTAAAAAATTCTTAAAAATGCTCAAAGACCGGAACTGTCGACGAAACCTACAGAAAGCTTTGTCACTATTGCAGAACTATTAAAATATGTTATGTATTCGTCTGGATCTCGCTATAAAATGGTAATTTACTCTTGTAGTGCGGTGTTAGCCGTCTAATAAAAAAATTGTTTAAAAATGCTTAAAAACCGGAACTGTCGACGAAATCTGCAAAAAGCTTTGGACCTATTGCAGAACTATTAAAACATGCTATGTACTCTTCTGAAATTCGCTATAAAATGGTAGTTTACTCTTGTAGTGCGGTGCCAGCGGTCTACTAAAAAATTGTTTAAAATACTTAAAGACCGGAAGTGTCGACAAAACCTGCAAAAAGCTTTGAAACTATTGCAGAACTATTAAAATATGCTATGTACTCGTCTGGCACTCGCTATAAAATGGTAGTTTACTCTTGTAGTGCGGTGCCAGCCGTCTAATAAAAAAATTGCTTAAAAATGCTTAAAGACCGGAACTGTCGACGAAATCTACAAAAGCTTTGACATTATTGCAGAACTTTTAGAAAATGTCATAAAGTTGACTGAAACTCGCCAAACAGTGGTACTTTACTCTTGTGGTGCAATGCCAACAGCCAAATTAAAAAACTGTTTAAATATATTTAATGTACAGAACTATTGCTAAAATCTATCAGGAACTTTAGAACTATTACGGGTGCAAGTAGAACTGCTGTTAAAATGTTCAATTTTCATTAATGAGGTGCCACTGGAAGTTAGCACCTCATTTTTTTAAATTTTATTTTTTTAAATATTTTATGTATTCGTATGGAACTCGCTATAAAATGGTAATTTACTCTTGTAGTGCGGTGCCAGCCGTCTAATAAAAAAATTGCTTAAAAATGCTTAAAAACCTGATATGTCGACGAAACTTGCAAATAGCTTCGGAACTATTACAGAATTATTGAAAAATGCTATGTACTCGTCTGGAACTCGCTATAAAATGGTAGTTTACTCTTGTAGTGCGGTGCCAGCCGTCTAATAAAAAATTGTTTAAAAATGCTTAAAGACCGGAACTGTCGACGAAACATATAAAAAGCTTTGAAACTATTGCGGAACTGTTAGAAAATGCCATAAAGTTAGTTGAAACTCGCCAAAAAGTGGTACCTTACTCTTGTAGTGCAATGCCAACAGCCAAATTAAAAAACTGTTTAAATATATTTAATGTACAGAACTATTGCTGAAATCTATCAGGAACTCTAGAACTATTACGGGTGCCAGTACTATATTGTTACTCCATCGCTGTTAGAAGGATAGAGAAGAGACGTTGAACCCCACGACAGTAACACATATTTATCAAGTAATTTTTAATTATCTTAATTATCTTTTTTGCCAATACATTAAATATAATTATAATTCTTTTTTTTATTGTATTAATTAAAAAATTAATATATCGTTATGTAAAATGTATATTTTTAATTGCAGGTACGTTTAACTGAATACCATATCTAATTGTATATAATTGTATGTGGCGCCATATATAATGCTGTGTTAGTAGTGCATTTTGTATATAATTATATATAGCATTATATACAACTATATAGTCATATATAGCCATATATATTAATGTGGCTAATCTGGGTCCATATATAATCAGATATAGCACCATATCTAATTTTATATAATTGTATGTGACGCCAGATATAATGCTATGTGAGCATCCTATATATAATTATATATAGCATTATATATGGCGCCATATACAATTAGATATGCAGACTTGCCCGCTAGTTAGAGCGCGGCGCCGTCGATAGGCGGCGTACTCTCTCAGGAGCAAAGTGCAGTCGATCGGCTACATAAAGATCACTCGTAGCGTGGTTAAGGCAAGCAAAAATTAGCTTCTTGTTCCTGTCTGATGTGGAAGAGGACTGCCACTATTTTTATGATTTACTCATTAGAAATATCTATATATGGTTATTTATATATAAATATTTATATATCTGTATATGGTTACATACAATCTGATTGTATATAATGTTAATTATATATAATCATATATGATTATATATAATTATATGTGGTTGTATATAATTATATATGGCTATGTGGTTATATATGTTTATATATGGTTACATACAATCGTATACGATTGTATAATGCCATTTTTTTATATGATTGTATATAATGTCATTTGAAGATCTGAAGAAAATAATGTTATTGAACTTTTACGAGAAAGAAATCTTGATATCTCAAAATTGAGTGTACCAATTTATTTGGATTGGTTGCAATTGAAAACTCACATTAATATTATCTCATGAAAAAATAATTTAGATATAATTATATATAATTATTTTTTCTCGGAAAGATTCATATATAGACTCAGTTGTTCTTATTCTTTCATATATGAAACTATATATGACTTTATAGGATTATATATATATCTATATATGATTACTCAACTTCAATAGGTACAATCAGATATGACCTGATATTATTATATATAATCATATAAAGCATTTGCATTTCTTCAGATATAAGCCGGCAAGAACAATGGAGTCCATATATAAAAATATATAATATATATAATTATATATAAATTATATATAGTGCCCATAAATAATTTATATATAATTATATATGCTGGTATATATAAATCATATATAATTACATATAATTATATATAACGTCATATATAATTATATCTAAATTATGTTTTCCTGAAATAATATTAATGTGAGTTTTCAATTGCAACCAATCCAATTAAATCGGTACACTCAATTTTGAGATATCAAGATTTCTTTCTCGTAAATTCATTATTTACATTATACATAATAATTTTGTTTTAGTAAAATGAAATTGTATGTAGGCACATTGTAAAGCCTCTTGAATGGCAAACTGGATTTACATGTGTGTATATTACATATGAATCTGATCTGAAGAAAATAATGTTATTGAACTTTTACGAGAAAGAAATCTTGATATCTCAAAATTGAATGTACCGATTTAATTGGATTGATTGCAATTAAAAACTCACATTAATATTATCTTATGAAGAAATAATTTAGATATAATTATATATGACGTATTTAAATATATTTGATTGATTTTATTGATCTTTCGACTGATTTGTGAATGTATATGTACTTAACGTTTTTTTTTTACTTTTATAAGGTTTTGATAGAATTTATCTTCTTTTTGTAAAAATCAAGTGATAGTGTTCCTTACATAATTTTATTTAAATTGATTTATTTATTATACATTATTCATTTTTTAATTATAAACATATGTAGATGTACATAACATTATTAATATTTATATTGAATATACATGTATACGGCAATCATATTTGTTAATGCACATATGTACAAATTCTAATAACAATATTAGTAAAAACACAATATAAACACAACAAATAACATTAATATAAATAAAATTATATATGTATATACATATATACAGGGTGACAGCTAACTGGCAGCCAATCTGTAATAGATAGATATATATAGATATACTAATAGATAGATGTATAGATATACTAATATAGAAATAAACATAAATATATATATATATATTTACGTTTATTTGTATATTAATATATCTATTAGTATATTTGTATACATCTATCTATTAGTATATCTATATATATATATACATATATCTATCTATTACAGATTGGCTGCCGGTTAGCTGTCACCCTGTATATATGCATATACATATATAATTTTAATTATATTAATGTTATTTGTTGTGTTTATATTGTGTTTTACTAATATTGTTATTAAAATTTATACATATGTGCATTAACAAATATGATTGCCGTATAGTCATGTATATTCAATATAAATATTAATAATGTTACGTACATCTACATATGTTTATAATTAAAAAATGAATAATGTATAATAAATAAATCAATTTAAATAAAATTATGTAAGGAACAAACTATCACTTGATTTTTACAAAAAGAAGATAAATTCTACCAAAATATAACCAAAATATATTTTTACCTTATAAAAGTAAAAAAGAAACGTCAAGTACATACACATTCAAAAATCAGTACAAGATCAATAAAATTAATCAAATATATTTAAAAAACTTCGAAAAATCCTCCAAAGAATAAAAATTTATTCGAAAATTATTTAAGAAATGAAAATGTTTACCAATTATAAATATTGAAACAAAAACTTAACATGTTCGAGTAGCATTAATTATATTCTTGTATACTTATCAATATCAATAACATAATATTTATACCTTCTTTTTTCTTATCTTATTTTAATCCTGATCCTTATCTTGTTTCCCGTTTCTTTCTCTCTTTCTCTCTTTTTTTCGTACCACACAATTTTTTTTTCTTAATTTTATATTCTCAACTGCGAGGTTATTTAATTCGCCATACAATATTTTTAGCAGTAATGCCTGTAATTGTCAACTATATATTTAAACTTATTATAATAAGAACTTAATTAATATACATACATTTACATAACAATATATCAATTTTTTAATCAATACAAATAAAAAAATTATAATTATATTTAATGTATTGGCAAAAAAAATAATTAAGATAATTAAGAATTACTTGATAAATACGTGTTTCTGTCGTGGCGTCCAACGTCTCTTCCTTACCCTTCTAACAGCGATGGTGATACAAAAATGGTTATATCATAATATTATTATATTAAATTAAATATGTCATAATATATTGTATTAAATTTCAACTTACTTTGTTAAGCATCAGTTAAACGTATCTGCAATTCAAAACAAATACTCTCTGCTATTTTATAATCTTCCAGTCTAAGTAATTTTTTCCCGGTATTTTTCTTGCTTCTTTTTGTGTCTTTCCGTCTCTCGTTAAACAGTCAAACTGTCAAAAACTGTCAACTATATAAACTGTCAAACTTCACACACGAACGAAGCGAGTCAAGCGCGAGACAGCCAATCGCGATCGGAATAAAGAGGCAACAATGCAATCGCGATTAGCAGGCAACTTTAGGGTTACATGGCTATTTTATAAGAGGACTAGAACATGCACGCGCTTCGCGCGCGCCAACTGTTATTTTTTTATTTGTTATTACACCCTGCATAAAATTACTATTGCATATAACATATATACAACTCGTTTATTTCTTAAACATTTCGGCCTTTGAAAAAAGGTTACATAGCTTAATTACATAATAACATAGGACTCTTAATGACTATTTACGCTTTTCTTTGTCATTTCTCGTCTTTAATACATTTTTCATCCATTTTGTACCTATATCTACCTCTGATAACATTTTCCTAACAGAGAAATTTTGTCTTCGCAATTCTGTAAATTCTTCTAATATTGGTTCTAAAGTCTCTACTTTTAAATTGTATAGCCTACACTTTTTCCTTTTTCCAATATCTATTCCCTAATGCCTCGTTTCCGCACTTAAATCTCGCTATCATAGACTAACTCCCTACTCTTATTTTACCCCACTAAAATATACAAAAGCTTCTCATCTATTTTTATTTCTTTGTACACTCTATTATATTTTGCCCATATTATTTTTTCATATCTTCCTTGTTTTTGTTCGTCTCTGTTTATCTTTCTAACCCTTCCAGTGAGAAATAACCATCAAATCGACATCAATTTGATTTGATCAATGCAATTTATATCAATTCTCCCTTAATTTGATATCAATTTGATGGGTTATTTTTCTAACTAAGTTATGTATATACATAAAGTTTTTTCATAGAATTCCTGATAAGTTTCAGAAATAGTTCCGTTGATTTATTTAAAAAAAATTGATATTTGAAAATATGAGGTGCTATTTTCCCCTGGCACCTCATTAATAAAAATTGAACGTTTTAACAGCAGTTATACTTGCACCCGTAATAGTTCTAGAGTTTTTGATAGATTTTAACAATAGTTCTGTATTCTACATTAAATATATTTAAACAATTTTTTAATTATACGGCTGGCACCGCACTAAAAAAGTAAACTACCATTTTATAGCGAGTTCCAGACGATTACATAGCATTTTTCAATAGTTCAGCAATAGTTCCAAAGCTTTTTGCAGGTTTCGTCGACAATTCCGGTCTTTAAGCATGTTTAAACAATTTTTTTATTAGACGGCTGGCACCGCACTACAAGAGTAAACTACTATTTTATAGCAAATTCCAGACGAGTACATAGCATTTTTCAATAGTTCTGCAATAGTTCTAAAGCTTTTTGTAGATTTTGTCGACAGTTCCGGTCTTTAAACATTTTTAAACAATTTTTTATTTGATCCTGTCTCGCACTATCAGATATGAATACTACGCTATGGTATTTAAACTTCAGCCAATTTTATGGTATCTGATAGGTATGTGTTAGTAATGTAATTGACATTTTTAAATTTTAGAGTTGGGTTAGTTAATCTAATTTTTAACTAAGTTAATGAAATTTAATTGATTATGAAATGAATTCTATTATGTTAAAAGTTACGTAAATAAATACTAATTCTATTAAATTTACGTTAAGATTAATTTGTTTCTAGTTTAAAGTAAAAGTTAATTTTGAGAAACTTTTTTATATTAAATTAAAAAGTCATATGATTTGTTTAAGTTAAATTACCAACATAATTACAATATTATTTGTCAAATATATTTAATTTTAATATAATATTTTATTTTTAAATCACTTACAATGTCGCTCTATTGTTAACCAGTAATTCATGACATGTATAAATACTTATCCTTAGAGGTTTAGAAAGAGGTTACTTATAAATACCATTGTTTGTCAAACGAACTGTCGATAAAACCTACAAAAAGCTTTGAAACTATTGCAGAAATATATTGGAGAATGCTGTGTGGTTGTCTGGAACTCGCTATAAAATTGTAGTTTACTCTTGTAGTGCGGTGCCAGCCGTCTAATAAACAAATCGCCTAAAAATGCTAAAAACCGGAACTGTCGACAAAACCTGCATAAAGATTTGGAACTATTGCAAAACTATTAAAAAATGCTATGTACTCGTCTGGAACTTGCTATAAAATGGTAGTTTACTCTTGTAGTGGAGTGCCAGCAGTCTAATAAAAAAAATTGTTTAAAAATACTTAAAGATCGAAAATGTCGACGAAACCTACAAAAAGCTTTGTCACTATTGCAGAACTATTGAAAAATGTTATGTACTCGTCTGGAACTCACTATAAAATGGTAGTTTACTCCTGTAGTGCGGTGCCAGCCGTCTAATAAACAAATTACCTAAAAATGCTTAAAGACCGGAACTGTCGACGAAACCTGCAAAAAGCTTTGGAACTATTGCAGAACTATTGAGAAATGCTATGTACTCGTCTGAAACTCGCTATAAAATTGTAGTTTACTTTTGTAGTGCGGTGCCAGCCGTCTAATAAAAAATTTTTTTTAAATACTTAAAGACCGGAACTGTCGACGAAACCTGCAAAAGCTTTGGAACTATTGCAGAACTATTGAGAAATGCTAAGTACTCGTCTGAAACTCGCTATAAAATGGTAGGTTACTCTTGTAGTGCGGTGCCAGCCGTCTAATAAAAAAATTTTTTTAAAATGCTTAAAGACTGAAACTGTCGACGAAACCTACAAAAACTTTAACACTATTGCAGAACTATTAAAATATGCTATGTACTCTTCTGGAATTCGCTATAAAATGGTAGTTTACTCTTGTAGTACGGTGCCAGCCGTCTAATAAAGAAATTGCTTAAAAATGCTTAAAGACCGGAACTGTCGACGAAACCTGCAAAAAGCTTTGGAACTATTGCAGAACTATTAAAATATGCTATGTACTCGTCTGGAACTCGCTATAAAATGGTAGTTTACTCTTGTAGTGCGGTGCCAGCCGTCTAATAAAGAAATTGCTTAAAAATGCTTAAAGACCGGAACTGTCGACGAAACCTGCAAAAAGCTTTGAAACTATTGCAGAACTATTGAAAAATGCTATGTACTCGTCTGGAACTCGCTATAAAATGGTAGTTTACTCTTGTAGTGCGGTGCCAGCCGTCTAATAAAGAAATTGCTTAAAAATGCTTAAAGACCGGAACTGTCGACGAAACCTGCAAAAAGCTTTGAAACTATTGCAGAACTATTGAAAAATGCTATGTACTTGTCTGGAACTCGCTATAAAATTGTAGTTTACTCTTGTAGTGCGGTGCCAGCCGTCTAATAAAAAAATTCTTTAAAAATGCTTAAAGACCGAAACTGTCGACGAAACCTACAAAAAACTTTGTCACTATTGCAGAACTATTAAAATATGTACTTGTCTGGAACTCGCTATAAAATTGTAATTTATTCTTGTAGTGCGGTGCCAGCCGTCTAATTAAAAAATTCTTAAAAATGCTCAAAGACCGGAACTGTCGACGAAACCTACAGAAAGCTTTGTCACTATTGCAGAACTATTAAAATATGTTATGTATTCGTCTGGATCTCGCTATAAAATGGTAATTTACTCTTGTAGTGCGGTGTTAGCCGTCTAATAAAAAAATTGTTTAAAAATGCTTAAAAACCGGAACTGTCGACGAAATCTGCAAAAAGCTTTGGACCTATTGCAGAACTATTAAAACATGCTATGTACTCTTCTGAAATTCGCTATAAAATGGTAGTTTACTCTTGTAGTGCGGTGCCAGCGGTCTACTAAAAAATTGTTTTAAAATACTTAAAGACCGGAAGTGTCGACAAAACCTGCAAAAAGCTTTGAAACTATTGCAGAACTATTAAAATATGTTATGTACTCGTCTGGCACTCGCTATAAAATGGTAGTTTACTCTTGTAGTGCGGTGCCAGCCGTCTAATAAAAAAATTGCTTAAAAATGCTTAAAGACCGGAACTGTCGACGAAATCTACAAAAGCTTTGACATTATTGCAGAACTTTTAGAAAATGTCATAAAGTTGACTGAAACTCGCCAAACAGTGGTACTTTACTCTTGTGGTGCAATGCCAACAGCCAAATTAAAAAACTGTTTAAATATATTTAATGTACAGAACTATTGCTAAAATCTATCAGGAACTTTAGAACTATTACGGGTGCAAGTAGAACTGCTGTTAAAATGTTCAATTTTCATTAATGAGGTGCCACTGAAAGTTAGCACCTCATTTTTTTAAATATTTTATGTATTCGTATGGAACTCGCTATAAAATGGTAATTTACTCTTGTAGTGCGGTGCCAGCCGTCTAATAAAAAAATTGCTTAAAAATGCTTAAAAACCTGATATGTCGACGAAACTTGCAAATAGCTTCGGAATATTACAGAATTATTGAAAAATGCTATGTACTCGTCTGGAACTCGCTATAAAATGGTAGTTTACTCTTGTAGTGCGGTGCCAGCCGTCTAATAAAAAAATTGTTTAAAAATGCTTAAAGACCGGAACTGTCGACGAAACATATAAAAAGCTTTGAAACTATTGCGGAACTGTTAGAAAATGCCATAAAGTTAGTTGAAACTCGCCAAAAAGTGGTACCTTACTCTTGTAGTGCAATGCCAACAGCCAAATTGAAAAACTGTTTAAATATATTTAATGTACAGAACTATTGCTGAAATTTATCAGGAACTCTAGAACTATTACGGGTGCCAGTACTATATTGTTACTCCATCGCTGTTAGAAGGATAGAGAAGAGACGTTGAACCCCACGACAGTAACACATATTTATCAAGTAATTCTTAATTATCTTAATTATCTTTTTTGCCAATACATTAAATATAATTATAATTCTTCTTTTTATTGTATTGATTAAAAAATTAATATATTGTTATGTAAAATGTATATTTTTAATTGCAGGTACGCTTAACTGAATACCATATCTAATTGTATATAATTGTATGTGGCGCCATATATAATGCTGTGTTAGTAGTGCATTTTATATATAATTATATATAGCATTATATACAACTATATAGTCATATATAGCCATATATATTAATGTGGCTAATCTGGGTCTATATATAATCAGATATAGCACCATATCTAATTTTATATAATTGTATCTGACGCCAGATATAATGCTATGTGAGCATCCTATATATAATTATATATAGCATTATATATGGCGCCATATACAATTAGATATGCAGACTTGCCCGCTAGTTAGAGCGCGGTCACTCGTAGCGTGGTTAAGGCAAGCAAAAATTAGCTTCTTGTTCCTATCTGATGTGGAAGAGGACTGCCACTATTTTATGATTTACTCATTAGAAATATCTATATATGGTTATTTATATATAAATATTTATATATCTGTATATGGTTACATACAATCTGATTGTATATAATGTTAATTATATATAATCATATATGATTATATATAATATATGTGGTTGTATATAATTATATATGGGTATGTGGTTATATATGTTTATATATGGTTACATACAATCGTATGTGATTGTATAATGCCATTTTTTTATATGATTGTATATAATGTCATTTGAGATCTGAAGAAAATAATGTTATTGAACTTTTACGAGAAAGAAATCTTGATATCTCAAATTGAGTGTACCAATTTATTTGGATTGGTTGCAATTGAAAACTCACATTAATATTATCTCATGAAAAAATAATTTAGATATAATTATATATAATTATTTTTTCTCGGAAAGATTCATATATAGACTCAGTTGTTCTTATTCTTTCATATATGAAACTATATATGACTTTATAGGATTATATATATATCTATATATGATTACTCAACTTCAATAGATACAATCAGATATGACCTGATATTATTATATATAATCATATAAAGCATTTGCATTTCTTCAGATATAAGCCGGCAAGAACAATGGAGTCCATATATAAAAATATATATAAATTATATATAGTGCCCATAAATAATTTATATATAATTATATATGCTGGTATATATAAATCATATATAATTACATATAATTATATATAACGTCATATATAATTATATCTAAATTATGTTTTCCTGAAATAATATTAATGTGAGTTTTCAATTGCAACCAATCCAATTAAATCGGTACACTCAATTTTGAGATATCAAGATTTCTTTCTCGTAAATTCATTATTTACATTATACATAATAATTTTGTTTTAGTAAAATGAAATTGTATGTAGGCACATTGTAAAGCCTCTTGAATGGCAAACTGGATTTACATGTGTGTATATTACATATGAATCTGATCTGAAGAAAATAATGTTATTGAACTTTTACGAGAAAGAAATCTTGATATCTCAAAATTGAATGTACCGATTTAATTGGATTGATTGCAATTAAAAACTCACATTAATATTATCTTATGAAAAAATCATTTAGATATAATTATATATGACGTATTTAAATATATTTGATTGATTTTATTGATCTTTCGACTGATTTGTGAATGTATATGTACTTAACGTTTTTTTTTACTTTTATAAGGTTTTGATAGAATTTATCTTCTTTTTGTAAAAATCAAGTGATAGTGTTTCTTACATAATTTATTTAAATTGATTTATTTATTATACATTATTCATTTTTTAATTATAAACATATGTAGATGTACATAACATTATTAATATTTATATTGAATATACATGTATACGGCAATCATATTTGTTAATGCACATATGTATAAATTCTAATAACAATATTAGTAAAAACACAATATAAACACAACAAATAACATTAATATAAATAAAATTATATATGTATATACATATATACAGGGTGACAGCTAACTGGCAGCCAATCTGTAATAGATAGATATATATAGATATACTAATAGATAGATGTATAGATATACTAATATAGAAATAAACATAAATATATATATATATATATTTACGTTTATTTGTATATTAATATATCTATTAGTATATTTGTATACATCTATCTATTAGTATATCTATATATATATATACATATATCTATCTATTACAGATTGGCTGCCGGTTAGCTGTCACCCTGTATATATGCATATACATATATATTTTAATTATATTAATGTTATTTGTTGTGTTTATATTGTGTTTTACTAATATTGTTATTAAAATTTATACATATGTGCATTAACAAATATGATTGCCGTATAGTCATGTATATTCAATATAAATATTAATAATGTTACGTACATCTACATATGTTATAATTAAAAAATGAATAATGTATAATAAATAAATCAATTTAAAATAAAATTATGTAAGGAACAAACTATCACTTGATTTTTACAAAAGAAGATAAATTCTACCAAAATATAACCAAAATATATTTTTACCTTATAAAAGTAAAAAAGAAACGTCAAGTACATACACATTCAAAAATCAGTACAAGATCAATAAAATTAATCAAATATATTTAAAAACTTCGAAAAATCCTCCAAAGAATAAAAATTTATTCGAAAATTATTTAAGAAATGAAAATGTTTACCAATTATAAATATTGAAACAAAAACTTAACATGTTCGAGTAGCATTAATTATATTCTTGATATACTTATCAATATCAATAACATAATATTTATACCTTTCTTTTTCTTATCTTATTTTAATCCTGATCCTTATCTTGTTTCCCGTTTCTTTCTCTCTTTCTCTCTTTTTTTCGTACCACACAATTTTTTTTTCTTAATTTTATATTCTCAACTGCGAGGTTATTTAATTCGCCATTACAATATTTTTAGCAGTAATGCCTGTAATTGTCAACTATATATTTAAACTTATTATAATAAGAACTTATTAATATACATACATTTACATAACAATATATCAATTTTTAATCAATACAAATAAAAAAAATTATAATTATATTTAATGTATTGGCAAAAAAAATAATTAAGATAATTAAGAATTACTTGATAAATACGTGTTTCTGTCGTGGCGTCCAACGTCTCTTCCTTACCCTTCTAACAGCGATGGTGATACAAAAATGGTTATATCATAATATTATTATATTAAATTAAATATGTCATAATATATTGTATTAAATTTCAACTTACTTTGTTAAGCATCAGTTAACGTATCTGCAATTCAAAACAATACTCTCTGCTATTTTATAATCTTCCAGTCTAAGTAATTTGTTTCCCGGTATTTTTCTTGCTTCTTTTTGTGTCTTTCCGTCTCTTCAACAGTCAAACTGTCAAAAACTGTCAACTATAAACTGTCAAACTTCACACACGAACGAAGCGAGTCAAGCGCGAGACAGCCAATCGCGATCGGAATAAAGAGGCAACAATGCAATCGCGATTAGCAGGCAACTTTAGGGTTACTGGCTATTTATAAGAGGATCGTCATGAAATAACAAAAAACGGTAAATATTGCGTAAAAACGAAGTATACACACACACACACCACACACACACACACACACACACACACACACACACACACACACAAATATATTCTCAGAAACGTGTGGCGGAGCCCCTTTTTCTGCACCCTCACTTCGTAATTTCCAACTCTAATCCACCAATTTTATGTCGTTCGGTTAATGTGGAAAATTGGAAACGAACAGCCTGGAAAGTCGCAAACCCATGTGGTACTGTACAAGCGTGGACGTCGTTTACTTTACGTAAAACACTGATATCATGTATCGTATTTATGAAACGTAAAGTAAACGACGTCCACGCTTGTAAAGTACCACATAGGTTTACGACTTTCTACGCTGTTCGTTTCCAATGTTTTTGGCATTAACCAAATAGCGATATAAAATGGTAGGTTAAAGTAAAAAAAAGATAGAATATAGTTCTGAGAATATAGTGTGCATGCGTGCATGCGTGCGTGTGTGTGTTATATCGTTAAACGCAATATTTACAGTTTTTTTGTTATTCATGACGATATCTTAAAAATACATGTGACCCTCTAATTCTAATAACAGTTTTGAATTCAGGGACCAAAAATACATAAGATCTACTACCTTTTAATTGATTTTATTCGTATGGACCTTAATTGTGCATATTTACACCGTTTTTTATTATTTCATGACGATATCTTTGTTATGAGTGACACACTCATACCGATAAGAAAGGTGTCAGTAGCACCGATGACGTAATCGGTCAACTACAGCAGTCAGCATCGAGCGCATTGCGCGAGGTTCCGCGCAATCCGCTCGATAATTAGCGCAATGCTCCTTAGACAACACTTGCTATCCAAAATACAAAAATACATAAGATCTACCACTCTTCAATTGATTTCTCGTATAGACCCCTATTATACAGTTTTAACAAAAATCTAATAAATTACAATATGATTATTTAATTATATAATATTTTAAGAATAATAATGTTAATAAATTCTCATCCTTAGTTTAAGATATCTTATAGCGGTTTTTAATAATTACAAAATTCATTTTTTAAACGCTAAATAAATTATTATATAGAGAGGGACAAGCCTTCTGAAGAAGTTACAAGTAACAAAATTGCATAAATAAAAACATGGTAATTATTTACATTAGCGATTCCTCACCGATTTTGAGGACCGTCAAATATGTTGTCAGGGTCATTATTCTTAACAACTTTTCCCTATACATGTTATCGTCGCTCGGCCTTAGTTTTTGAGTTAGTTAAATACAAAAAGTTATAACAAAAAAAATTTAATAAATACGATACGACACTTCTTCGCTGTGGCGACACACACACACACACACACACACACACACCACACAACACCTCTGCGCCCTGCGCATGCGCCTGTGCGCGCGCGCGCGTGTGTGTGTGTGTATGTGTGTGACCATTGTTCAAAATATAATGTAGTTAATGATATGTGTTTATAAACGAAACTCGAAGGACAGTATGATCAGTATCTGTTATTCTATACCGTTTTATTAAACAACTTGTTATTGAAGCATTACCCCTCCTTAAAAGCATTTCTGTATTCCATTTCTATAGTAGTTTTGTTCATTGATATTGAAAGAAATCGATTTTCGCTCCAGTAGCTATTATAGACATTTACCGAAATAACTAATTGAAAAACTACATTTTCACGCGCTTTTATTATTTTGTTTACAAGAAACCTCTTTCAACTAAAACCAGAGTCACAATTGGCACTGATATTCGACTTCGTTTCTTGTTACTTCTTTCTATTTTCTATCATTTTAAGTTTTAAAATAATAATTGCGAATTTTAATTTCTATCAAAAAACAGTTATCGATAAAGTTTTGAAACTATTAAATATATCAAAATTTTATCATTTTGTCTGCTATATAGATCGGCATTTTGAATTTTAAAGTTATAATAACAGATTCGTTAAATCGATAGTGATCCCAAAAGTCCTTGTATCAAAATTTAAGGGATTCTCATTTAAAAAGTTTCCTTTTGTTAAAGCTCGTGGCCATTCACCACTTACTTCTTCAGATTGTGCTGAAAGCAAATGAGAAATAATTAATCATATAATAAATATTCTTGAAAATATAATTTAGATGGAAATGTTTTCAATAAGCAACACAATCAGTAACGGACTTACCATATACAAATACCAAAATTTATCTTTTTAATTTAATAAAAATAAGTAAATTGTAAATACAATATTTATTTTTATACATCGTAAAATTATTGCTTTTTGCAAGACGCTTTTTAAATCAGAAATGTTTTCATGCTTTTATTCTTTTTTGTTATTGCTCAGCTAAAGCTTGTTGGTCTAATCAATGGCCTTTAGTGAGTTAAAGAAGGATAAGGGAGCAGATTTAACTCCTTACATCTTTGAAACGAAAGGAAGACGCGTGAAGTTAGCCCCCCAACATTAAAAAAAACTTTCTATAGCTTACTCGATTGCTCTTCGTTTGCCACATGTATGCCCATTTCAAATTTTGTTTGCACACTTCTAGTACAAAAGATATTAACAAAAAAATTTTTGGGGGGCTAATTTCACGTTATTATTTGCTACTCCGCGATAACAACTGCTCACAAAGTAAGCGCAGCGAAAGGATCAATTGGCATCGCGATGCAACAATGAACTTGATGCATATAAGTAATCTACTTTATATGCCCTTTTTAGGTAGGATTTTTGTCATCTTCAATTTTTTTTATAATAATCCTTATTTTCTATTATGTCATATTTTTTATTAATTAATTCAAGTTTGCCTGATTCATTTTTTTATTTGCTTAATATATTTTTAGATATTCAAGAAAAAGTAACTTTTTAAATTCAGGTGGCGATATTTTCATCGGAGGGAAAAAGCGGTACAGGACTTTTTTAGTTATTTTGGTCTCAAGAATATGGTTGATAGTGCTTTTTACTTTGTAAACATTATATGTAACATAACAATACACAAGTGTTATAAAGGTTACAGGAGATTTTAACGAACGTTATATAAGATTAGTAATAAAGGACGAGATGCCGTTTAAGAAGTCGACAAAGGGAGAAGAAAATATCAATATAATACAGATAGGCGGCTCATGGGAGTTTTTAAATTAATTCATGTAATTTTACGATAATTTTACGTAAATTATA
>NW_023415427.1:0-23763 GCF_013373865.1 Monomorium pharaonis | reverse complement strand
AAAAAAGAAAAAGGAATTAAAAAATTAAAAATGTATTTAATTTAAAAAAAAATTAATTTTAAGTTAAAAAAAGTTTTAATTAAAAAAGAATATTTATTGTTGAAAGTTGAAGAAAAGTTATTTTAAGAAAATAGAAGATAAAAAAAAAATTTAAAAAGAAAAGTGCGTAAATAAAGAAAAAAAAAGGTTAAATAGTTAAAAAATAGCATAATAAGTAATTTAAAATAAAAATTTGTAAAGTTAGATTTGTAAGATTTATAAAAAAAAATAATAATTAATTTGTTTAGTATAAAAATAAAAAAAAAAGAAAGTAAAAATTTTCTTGCTAAAAAAGGAAAAAAAGGATTAAAGAATTAAAACTATATTTAATTAAAAAAAAAAAACATTAATTTTAAGTTAATAAATTTTTAATAAAAAAAGAATATTTATTGTCGAAAGTTTGAAGATAAGTAATTTTAAAGAAATTAGAAAATTAAAATATAAGATTTTAAAGAAGAAAAGTGCGTAAAATCTTTTATTTTAAAAATTTTAAAAATGCCTAAAAAAAAAAAGGAAAAGGAGGAATGTGTCGAAAGAGAGTAGGAAAGCAAAGAAGATACGTGAAAGAGAAAAAAAGAGAGCATAGAGGAAAAAAAGAAACGACTTGATGAAAATAGTTTAAGAAAATTGAAGAATAGAGAAAAAGAAAAAAACAACGTACCAAAACAAGATCAAGAGAATATAGCTGATGAAATTTCGCAACAAAGTAACAAAATAATTAAAGAGGGAAATAATGAAAGAACATGGAAATTGGAGAAAGTATTAATTTAGAAAGGGACAATAAGAAGGCGGAAATTTTAAAAAAGGAAAATAAAACAGAAACAAATGAAGAAACAAGAAAGTCTGACATGAAAGAGACGAAAATAAAAATATGGAAATGCAATATAATATGCGTAAACGGGAAATAATAACAACGATAGTATGAATAATACGATAAAAGGAAAGGAACGATTAAAATTCAAAATTATAAAACAAAGAGAAATGATATTGAGAATGATAGTGAATTTCAAAAACAAAGAGATGCATGTAGAAAAGCACAGGATAGAAAAAAAGAAAATTACAAGGCACGGTTAAAAAGACTTGAGGAAAATGCCAAAAGAAATTATATTAATAGAGCAAATAAAAATGAGGATGCAAGAAACAAAAGACTACGGGAAGATACACAAAGAAAGGTTAAAAGAAGAAAAAAAGAAAAAGAAAATAATTATTTGAAAGCATTGATTGCAAAAGACGATGAAATAGATCTTGAAATACATACACTAGGAAAAATGAATGTAGAATGTGAATACTGTAAATCTTTAAATTTTACCAAAGAAAAACCTAAAGATGGAAAATTTACATATTGTTGCCAAAAGGGGAAGGTACAATTAAAACCAATAAATTGTCCTGATTTACTAAAAGATTTATACATGGGAAATAATACAAGATCTAAAAAATTTAAAGATAATATACGATTATATAACAGTGCATTAGCAATGGCTTCAATGGGTGCACCAGGGAATAAAAATCCAATAGATGTTGTGAACTATGCTTCTTATTGTTTGAAGATACATGGACAATATTATCATTTAACAATAACAGCTATGCGACCAGAGAAGGAAAAATACCACGCTATGCTCAGCTATATTTTTTAGATGTTGAAGAAGCAGTGAAAACATAGAATAAATTTTAAAACAAATCAAGGATGTGATAAAGAATAATGAAGGAGGATTGTCATGTTTAATGGAAGAAAGTAATGACTTAGTAAAAACGTTCAAGATGATGCGTCAAGTAGAACAAGAACTAAATCCTAAAGGAAAAAAAAACGGGTGAATATAAACGTTGTCTTTTAGTAAAGATCCAAAAAAGATCAAGAAGATACAATGCGCCTCAAGCAAACGAAATAGCAGTGGTATTTCAAAATGAAAATGGAGAACCACCATTTGAAAGAGATATACGAATATATAATAAAAATTCAAATGAAGTACAACAAATTTCAATTTTGGACAAAGATGTGATCCAATGAGTTATCCATTATTATATCCGTATGGAATGATGGATGGCATAAAGACCTAAAAACATGTAATCCTAAATATTCTGGATATAAGATCAGTGAAATGGAATATTATGCACACTTCTTAGCACCAAGGAAAGAATTTAGTCAATTTCAAAGGCCGGAAATTGAGATGTCAATTTATACTTGATGCCTATATGAAAACTGAAGCAAATAGACTAAATTACATTAAATTAAATCAACCAAAATTAAGAGCTGAAATTTATTCGGGATTAATGGATCATTTAGAAAATAAAGTACAAAATGATGGAATAAAAGTAGGAGTACCAGTAATTTTACCATCTACATTTATGGAAGTCCAAGAAACATGCAAGAAAGATATCAAGATGCAATGTCTATGGTGAGAAAGTATGGTAAACCAGACATTTTTTTAACCATAACATGTAATCCACAAAACCCAGATATTAAGAATAATCTGAATGATTGTTTAATAGAATTTTGACCAGATGTAGTAGCGAAAACATTTAATTTAGATATTAAAGAGATTTTAAAGGAACTAATTGACAAAAAAATATATGGAAAAATAATAGCTTATGCAGGTGTTATTGAATTTCAAAAAAGAGGACTACCACATTTACATTTACTTGCAATATTATGTGAAGAGGATAAACCGAGACTAAAAGAGGTAATTGATAAGATGGTATGGGCAAAAATACCAGACGAGAAAAAATATCCAGAATTGAATGCAAAGGTATTGAAACATATGATTCATGAACCATGTGGAGATCTAAATAAAAGATATCCATGCACAGGAGAAGATGGAAAATGTTCAAAAGGGTATCCTAAAGAATTTTGTGAAGAAACAAATGCGAATGTAAATGGATATCCAAAATATCAACGTAGGAATTTAGAAAAAAATATATTGTAAGAGGGAAAGAAATAGATAATCGGTGGGTGGTGCCATATTCCCCTTATTTAATAATGAAATACGATCGACATATTAATTTGGAAATATGTTTGTCAATAAAAAGTGTAAAATACTTATATAAATATATTCATAAGGGTTTTGATTGTGCTGCAATAGAAGTGAAAAAAGGAGATGGAACAAAATTAATCAGAATAGATGAAGTAAACTCATATCTAAATGCAAGATATATAAGTACGTCAGAAGCCATGTGGAGACTGAACGGATACGATCTTTTTATGAAGTCGCATACAATAATAAGATTAGCAGTACATTTACCGAATTGTCAAATGGTATATTTTCAAGAGGGAAAAGAGGAAGAAGCAGCAAGCAAAGAAATCAATCGAAATACAACGCTAACAGCATGGTTCAAACTGAATCAAGCAGATGAAAATGCATTGTAAATGCGATACACAGATATTCCATATCATTATGTTTATGATAAGAAAGAACAAAGTGGAAACGACGTATAAATAGGGGAGAGAAAATAATATCAAAATTATATACAGTAGGTATAAAAGATACTAAAAGATTTTATCTAAGACTACTACTTCTGCATGTAACAGGAGCGAAAATTTGAGGATATTAAAACTAAATGGAGTACGTTATGAAACTTATAAGAAAGCAGCGATAGCTAAAAAATTAGTAGAAACAGATGATCTATGGGAAAAAACAATAGAAGAGGCAATAGAATCAAAAATGCCAGGAGAACTACGAGAATTATTTGCATACATATGCATCTACGGAAACATAACAAATGTACCAATAATATGGAATAAATACAAAGAATATATGATTGAAGACTATGTTAAGAAAAATAGTGAGAATCCTGAAAATATGGCTTTAAACCATATTCAAGAAATTTTAAAAAATAATGGAAGTAGCTGTAAAGAATATCAATTGCCAATTCCGAAACCGATAAATAAATATGAAACAGAATGTAATGTGGAAGAAGAAAGAAAACGCGGTGAATATTTAATAACAACATTAAATGAGGAACAAAAAAACGTATACAATAAAGTCATGAAAGAAATTATCCGACAGAATTTTTAAACTCATTAACACCTTCAGGAATGTCAGTACATAAACTAAAAATAAAGAACAATGCAACAATAATTTTAATAAGAAATTTAAATACAAAAAAGGATTATGCAATGGAACTAGATTAATAGTAACAGATTTAAAAAAAAATACAATTTATGGAGAAATTCTAACAGGACCAGCAAAAGGACAAAATGTCATCATTCCAAGAATAGATTTAGTGAAAAGTGATTGGGAATTACCATTTAAATTTAAAAGAAGACAGTTTCCAATAAGAATAGCTTTTGCAATGACAATAAATAAGTCACAAGGACAGACTTTAGAAAAAGTCGGAATATATTTAACAAATCCAGTATTTGCACATGGTCAACTTTATGTAGCATTTTCAAGAGCAACAAAAAAAGAAAATGTAAAGATAAAAATAGAAGAAAAAGAAAAACAAGGAAAACTTATTGAAAAAAGTGAAAAAAGTTATACAAAAAATGTAATATACAGAGAGATATTATAAATTAAACTATTAAAAAAACATAGAAAAAGAAAAAAGAAAAAAGGAAGAAAAATGAAAACAAAAAAAAAGAAAAATAGATGTAAAAGAAAAAAAAATTAAAGAGAAAAAGAAAGAAATAAGTGAGAAAGAGCAAAGAGATTATTATTTAAAAAAAAGAAAGAAAAGGAGGGGTTTTAGTGGGTAGTCCAAGGTGGAGGGTCGCAATTGAATCTTGGAAAAAAAAAACACCCGCGAAAAAAAGATGCCTTGGGAGTCCCACACAACCCGGAAAAAAAGTAAACGTAACGGGTGTGCGTAAAGGCATTTCCCCTACCCCCCCCCCCCAAAAAAAGGAAGAGCTTTTGAGCCCGCGCAAAGCATTGCATTTAGATGGATTTGGCTTTTAATGCTCTTTAATTTTTATCCTTACAAAATTTTCAAAATTTTGAAAAAAGGGGTGGGGTGGGATAAATTAAAAAATTTGAAATTTTTTGAAAATCTAAATATACTATTGTAAATATACTATTATAAAGAGTATAAAATACCATAAAACTTTTATATAAATCATTTTTTCATAAACCTTATATTTTCAAAGATATTCGCCAAAAACGAAAAAACGCGTTATTTTCGAGGGATGGTTTCAACACCTAAACATCGAGATACGCCGCTAAAAAAAATATAGGCTTAATATTTTTTCATATTCTACAACATATCTAAAGCTCATTAAAATCGGTGAGGGACAGTTCTGTCCGTTCCCTTGTAAAAAACGCGACAATCCTGTATATGTTTTTATTGGCTGTGAAACAATATGGTGGAACCAATCAACTGTCCTCAATCATATTCCCATTTTAAATATTATTAGCGCGCGGTAGGATATGGAAAAGGGCAAAGATACAAAGAAAAGTAAATTGTAACATTACAAGATAGTTTATTATTTAACAATAGAATGCATTGCCATAGTCTTACTGTTATATATTGCTTTTTTAAACACTGGTTGTTTTTTGCACAAAATTCTAGTTCGAAATCGAATAAAATATTTTATTATTTTATCAAATAAGCTATGACAATTTTGTAATGAGTCATATCGGACATGAGTCATTTTCTGAGTGAAAAATTTAATTAAATTACAGTTTATATTATTTAAATAAGGAATACATCTTTGAAAAATTACTTCCATTTCATAAAAATAATTAAATGTTTTATGTTTTATGTTTTAAATGTTTTTTTGTTTTATGGCCTTACTTATTTGTGAGTTAAAACTTATTTATGACTTCAAACGTTCAATCACAATCACAATTACAATCAGTATATACATCGTCGCCATTTTGTTTCAGAATTCAGGATTGTCGTGTTTCTTAGTAAAGGGTCTCTAATTAAAACTAAATAAAAAAAATTCGATCATATGATCCCCGCACGCTCCAAAACATGCTTAAAATGCATATCCTCCTTTGAAAGAAAACTTCCAAAATTGTGTGTTAACACTTAAATTTGAATATTTTTTGTACGAAAAATTAGAGTAAGTATAATAACTAACTTACTTCTACATCGTCGTAAAATTCTTCTTTTTTTTCGTCATCGACACGAAATGCATTTTGATTTGATTCCGGCTCAGTGGTCGTAGCGTCAATTCGCAAAGATGTAATGACATCGTCGTATGTCTCTTGAAAAACTAGTACATCGTGCGCGCGGAACTTGCTCACCACGTTCTCGTTAGATGCACAAATGTCGTCATACTCGACAGTTTGAACAGTTTCGAAAGCTTCCTGCTGCTGCCTCTCGTCAGGCTGCTTTTTTTTCGACAATATCATATTTTGATAACGCGTTTCGTTCCTCAAATCTTCGATTCTATGATAAATATTATTATCGTCCTCGTCGTCACCCTCAACAGTCGCTCTGTAAGAGAGTACTTCCACGAGAGGGCTATCAGGAGGTAAAGAGGGGAGCCTCCGTGGTATTCGAGCTGGTAGCGGAGGCGCTCTTTCATCTGTATTTTTATGCTCAACTTGGCTTGATTTGTCATCACTCGATTTGGCTTTAGTCGTTGACTTATCGATGACAGGTGATTTTTCTGCACCCCAATACCCTCGACATGTTGCATCGTCTTTGTGATGATCCGTTAGCGAGGATTCGACAATAGACCGCTTCTTCTCTCTTTCCTTTTTGTTACGACATCCCACTTCGCAAATCTTTGCTATCCATTGATCCATGTCCTTCGGTGTCCTCGCGATAAACTGTAATGTTTCACTTCCAGGACTGTACATCTCAAAGGCCGAATCGCTCTTTTGTCGATCACGAGGAATCATATTCGGTGCTGGACGAGCCATGTAACCCTGAATTGGATAGATTGCGTACGGTCGATTGTGCCGTTCGCTTCGATAGATGAGCAGATACGATCCAATCAATGCGGTCCAGCAAGCACGACTTTCCGATAGAAACAATTTTTTTCCTTCTCTCCTGAAGAGCGGGCCACATTTATAACATTTGCTTTTAATTTGCATCGCTGATAGATTCTTGTAAATTCCAATGAGCATTTGGCTCTCGTCCCGATCGTCATTTTTCCCGGAATATATATTCGCTGATGCACTCGCGATCTGTCTTTCGTTCTCAAAGGTTTCGTAGTAATCCTGATGACCGGACATGCGATCAGAATGGGTCTGGATATGTTTTTGAGATTCTTCTACACACATTCCTATGTATTCCTCCGAATCGGTTCCGTTCCTTGTCCATAATAAGCTTTTTGAACCAGGTTTCATGTCTAAATAAGGTTCCGATATTCCAGCCATCATTGTCGTTGTGACGTTCAGAATGCTTTTCGAGCGTATCAACAGTTTTTTCTCGTAAATTCTCGAGTGTAAGTGGAAGGTGCGCCTCGCGAAGGCATTCCAGAAATGTTATCATTTCTGTTAACAGAATTTCGCGTATAGAGTGTGTATCGAAATGATACGTTGCGTTTACTCGTGAAAAAAGGCAAAATAACTAGAAAATTGTAAATCTATAAAGTTACAACATCTTCTACGTACCTTGCAATACATCATTAATGTTGATGTCGATTTCCATATTATTGTCTTGTACACGTGTCTGCACTCGTACGTTTGTTTTTAAAAAACAATTGCAGCAATTCAAATAAATCTGAAATTTTCGAAATTGTTGAAAGAATTCGTAGCAGTAATAATCCCAGCAAACACAAAGTTACATGTAACGTGCCTGTTAGTTATAATTTCTCACTCAACAATGTAATTGTAATATAACACACGTGTTATATTACAATTACATTGTTGAGTGGGAAATTATAACTAACAGGCACGTTACATGTAACTTCGTGTTTGCTGGGATGTTTAGCGCAAGTGTGAAAGCATCTTTATATTTTAGTTCTTACAGGATGTAAAGCGAGATATAGAGTCGTAGATAAAACTTTATCAAGCGTTGAAATTTTCATATGTACCAATTCATATAAGCAATACATCCCATATCTGTCTTTTTCAAGAATTTAACACGCGCTATAACAAAATTGCATTTGCTGTAATTAAAATAATATTCCCAGCACTACAGTTTTTAGTTACAGCGCAGAAACGTTGCAATATAACATTACATGAACATACAATTGTGATATTTCAATATAATATTGTAAAAACATTACATGAACATACAATTGTGATATTTCATAAAAAATGTTCTAGCGAATATTCTAGAAATGTTCAAAACAAACATGTTTTATAGTCACTATTTAAAATATTTTTTATTGATATATAATATGTTCAGACACTTTCCTACATGAAATAAGCCGCATTCGGGATAGTAACAACTAGGCGTATCACATCAAACTATTTGTGTATCATGACTGTTAGTCTAAAAAGATATTATTTCTAAATTGTGTGTTTATATGTAGGAAGGCATTATTGACCAACTCCATAGCGGAAAACTTTCTTTGTTTTAGACAAAAATTGCTTAATTTGAAGAAGGATACATGAAAAAAATGTAAACTTGATCTTGGGTCAAAGTCAGGACAAAATCACTTTGAATGTTTTAAATAGAATCCCCTATTTTTTATTGCATATTCTTATAGTTCTTTTCAAAAACATAATAATACTTGCTTCTCTCTCTCCCTCTTTTAGTTAAAAATTTTCTGAGATTTTTTAAAGTATCATATTTCAAAAGTAAAACCCTAAATTGTCAAATAAAATTATAAAAAATTTAAAAAATTATACATTTTTTAGTAAAAAAGTTTCTTTTTCGTTTTTTCAATAATTTTTTTTAATACTTTAATATGAAAATTGATTATTTAAATTATAAATAATTTTCTTTAATGCATTGCATTATAGATATAATTTGTACATTAAAGAAAATTATAAAATAATAAGAATTTTTTATTGTCGATAGGATGCATATTTTTGGTGCGGTAAGCGTTCAAAGTCGTTGGGAGTCAAAATACCCTATGTGATTATTACTGATTGTATTTTTCAGAGGTGATTACTAAAAGTTAAACTTATACATATCTACATTTATTCATGCGCACACACGTCGGCGTAAGTAAATTAATGTAAAAAAAACTTATTCTTAAAAATTAGATTTTATACATTATTGGAGTTTGCAAAATTGTAATATATATTAATACTATTAATTGATTTCTTTCGTTATTCTACATAAAAAATATAAAGGTAGAATCATCAAAAAAGGAATATTTTAGAGAGATAACTTATGAAATAATAAAGCACTGCATTATAGTATAAAACATTATTATAAATATGTCTTAAGATTATTGTGAAATTAGTATGTTATTGCAATGCTACACTGAAAAAAAGAAACTAGATTCAAATAAATATTTCTTTGAATAGTGCTAAGAACATATTTTATAGAAAATCAATAATATTTATTTAAAACAAGTACTAGTTTTCTATAATTTAGGAAATATTACTTGTTTGAAATAAATATTATTGATTTTCTATAAAATATATTCTTAGCACTATTCAAAAAAATATTTATTTGTATCTAGCAATTTTTTTTTCAGTGTACTCAAGGTGGACATTTTAATGTTACTGTAAAGTCGCAACAATATTGCAGTAACATTTCAAAATGTATATTATTTATTACATTATAATATTTATGTAATGTTTCTGCAATCTCTCTGTGCTGTATGGGTTTTGTTCGCGATTGTCAATAGTTGACAAATACAAGTCAAATATAGTAATACGCGAATACAATATAAAACATAAACGTGAAATGAAAATAGATATTTTACACTGAAAATAGAGAAAATATCGTGATATCATCGATATCGTAATCACATTTTTAAATAAAATGCAGAAATTGGAGTAATGCACGGCATTACTCCAATTCGCGTTATCATTATCTATTCGGGTAAGGAATTTCTCGAGCGCTTTGCCCAATAATGCGGCTGCGGTTTGTCGTTTCGTCCGTTAAGCTTATTAACTCAAAACGATCGACCATTTGTCCCTCTTAAACTGCTCGTTCTTTCTGCGTTCGCAAATTCTTAATTAGACACCACCCTTTCAATCCGTCCGCCGTTTCTCGCGGCTTTTGCTCGAGAAAGATATCGTCTCTTATTTAATTCAATTAAAAAACTTTAATAAAGTCTTAAACTCTTGTAATACTAACGTAATACTAACGAATTCATGTGAAATTAATTTTTTTGATAGGTGGCAGCTGGAAATAAAACTATAATAATTATGTTATATACTAGAAAAGATTTAGAAACAATAAAAATATAGTATTTGCTACTAATACACGACGCGCGCGCGCGTACACACACACACACACAAAGATTCAAACTGATTACTATTAGTATGGATTATGTGATCCAGAGAGATCCACGTCGAATCGCGTTCTTGCGCAGTTGTGAAAGAAACGTTGGTGGGTAAAGATGCGTTAAATGATTCTCGAATTCGTCTGTGTATCGTGGTAAGCAAATGACTGTTGTCTTGTTAAAATTCAATTAGCGCGACGTGACATGTGTGAGCGACGTAAGGCGACTCCCGCAGAGACCCATTGCTCGGCACAGTCTCGCCTCCGCGTTGGCTCCGCCGCGCTTCTCCTACGTCTCTTTTACCATCTGACTCATTCGTCGAGCCTGCGTCTATCTCTCATTGTCATTCTGCCGTTCAAGCACTTGGTCTCTTGCTCTCCCCGTTTTAATTGATTGTTTCTCCGTTAACAAAAGAAATAAGTTAATTCTATCCTTCCACCCTCTTTATATCGTAATCTGCTAAATGAAATCTCAAAATTCTATGAAAAACTTATTGTACTTTTGTGCTGCGTTGCATGCAAGTAGATTGATAAAAAGACTTATTTAATTAAGAATAATTCTTATGTTTATTATATAAAATTAATCTATCATTAATAATGATTGAAGGGTATCCTATCCATAGGTGCAAATTTGCATCAGCACTTTTTTTAAAACTATAAAACTATTTCAAGAACTAATTCTATGATGTAAAGCCATCTACGTAAAAAAGTAAGCATTCTATACTATATATTCCATGTCTAAAAATTCTCAGCCAAGCCTTCGAGCAGATCACTATTGAATTTTGAAATCGATACGAATTTGCACCTGTGTGCAATTAATGTAATTTTTTCAAACATGGTATAAAAATGTTAGTTTTCTTTCACAAAATTTTTTAAAGGTATACTTGAAACATATCCATGGTTAGGTAAGTTAATATATTTTTTTAACTAAATATTAAATTAAAGTTAATGGATTATAAAATTAATTCATTTAAGTTAAAATTTACATAAATAAAATACTAATTCAGTTAAAGTTACGTTAAGATTAATTTAACTTAAATTAAAATAAAAATTAATTTTGAAAAGATCCGACCAAAATAATTAATAAACAGATCAATAAACGATTCAATTTTTTGATAAACCAGGAAAATGTAGATACTACGAATAATAATTTGTTTAGTAAAGAGACAGACATAAGTAAAGTAATAGCATTGCCATATGTCAAAAATTTAGCGAAGATGTGAGACGTATGCTTAACAAATTTATAGATGTACGTACGGTATATTGTACCTAAAACATTCAATAGCGTGATAAAAAGGGGAAAGGATAAAGTAAACAATTGTAAGAAGACCGAACTTGATTTGTCTACAAAACTAATTGTTACGACTGTGATTCGGTCTACATTGGACAGACAAAACGACATTTAGAGAATAGAATTAAAGAACACCAGCGCAACATAAAAAGCTCGTCTGTCAGCCACAATGTAGTCACTAATCATCGATTAACAATGAATCATGAATTTGACTGGTTAAAACCTAACATTTTGTATAAAGAAAAACATAAAGGAAGAGAGAATTCACCGAAATGTTTTACATAAAAAAATTCAACAATAATATTAATCTTCAAAAAGACACGGGGAATCTCAATGCAGTGTATGATAGAATTATACCCTGTTGAAAAGATAAGATGGAAATCTAGATGGTTTGTACGGAATTCATACAAAACTATCTAAAATCCATGGGAATCCACATACATGTGAATAACCATCTGAATTTCCATCTCATCTTTTCAACGGAGTAAGAATAGTGTAGTTACTTCTGATTAGTTATTTTTAACTGTTTCTCGAACTAATGTTGTTAAACTTGATATCTTCACTTTCGACGATCCTCTCTTTCCAATGACAAAATTGTGGAGTACAGACCCGTCTAACACGTATCTCATTACATCACTCAACGTACTTTTGTGAAAGCATAATGGATTAATTTTTGTAATGCATTTAACTTGATTTATACAAGTAGGTAATAATATTATTTAAAATTTTGTTTAAAAATTTCGATCGTAGTTTTTTGAATTCTTTTGGTATTTTTGTGTCTTTTGTAGATACACTTGATAAAGACCAGAAAACGTCTGGCCGAAACGTCAAAAGTGTAACATTTAAAGTAAAAATAAAATTGGCAGTATTGTTACTAACTTAGAGTCTAGACACTAAGTTTTTTTTTTTAAGATGGAACAATTTACAGAATGGCAAGTAAATAAAATTTACAGAATAACACCACTATTAATCAATATTATTATCTTTTACTTTTTACAATCATTTTGATATTTTTTATCTTTTACATCTTTTAACAAAAAATAGACCGTTGTGAAATTTGAAGAAAACGATTTCAGATTAACCGGAAGAGTCGTATGTACAGAGTATTGCAGCAACATATAGGTCAGTATGACGGGTTGCCTATGCGTGCAGGTGCGCACGGTAATCTACAATTGCGTAAGCTTTGACGCATTATGATGTCATTTTGACTTCATCATGACTTCATGTTCTGCTTTCCAAGGAACACACTAAAGTCAACAAAAAGTCAAAATGACTTTATTTTGATTCGAAATAGTCATGCATTTTTTGTATGACCAAAAATTGACTCCAGTATCTGCTACTTAATGACGAAAAGATGACTTCCCAGATAGCACAACGAATTCGAAAAGAATTCTTTTTGAACACCCAAATTTTGAAATGAAGTCTTTTTCTAACCCATTTCTGCACCAAAAGAATTCTTAAGAGTTCAAAAAAAGTTCTTTTGTATGTCACAAATTCTGAGCCCCTTTTGTAATGCATATAAAGTTCATTTTATGTTCTATAAGAATTCGCATTGAAATTAAAATTATTTTTTAATAGTATTCTAATAAAACTTTATCGAGATACTTTTTTGAATTTATTATGATTTTTTTATAGTACAAAAAGGAATTGCTTTTTGGTGTAAAAAAAAATAATAAAGGATTTTTGAAATTTTAAGAAATGTTAATTTAAAAATATACTGCTACAAAAATAGAGAATTTAGTATATTATTATTATAAATGAGAAACTCTCTTATTGTTACTATACATGTATAAATTATGTATAAAATTTTCGCATATTTTATTGTAGTATATTATTGAATTAACATTTCCTGATTTTATATAAAAATATATAATGTACTTTTTTACAATTTTTTTTAGAAATTTTTTATTAAACGCATTATTATATATTTATTATAATAAAAAAAAATATTTATTTAGTTATATATCAAATTTATGACAAATAATATATATATATATATATATATATATACATATACTATATATATAATAGCATAAAGTATTTATATACTATTTAGATAATAATAGTATTTTTGACAAATAACAAAGAGATATATATTTTATGTTCTTTTTAATAAAATCAAAAAATGTGTTATAAAAATTTTTATGCGTTGTCAAAAGCAAAAAAAAAAGACACTTATATTTATTATACCTTTCTATAATGTTACGGCTCTTTATAAGAATTTTAATATTGACTAAATTATATAAATTGATAATAAATTTGTATGTGGTATTCTTTTTAAACTAATTTCGAATCAATTATGTGAATTCATAACTAATTTGAATATTGAATTCTTTTTTAACTCATTTTGACTAAATTATGTAAATTTATAACAAATTTAAATATGGTACTCTTCTTGAACTCATTTCGAACAGATTATGTAAATTCTTAAAGAATAAAAAAAGGTGAATTCTATTTGAACTTAAAAGGATCATCTGTGCTATCTGAGTTTGCTCCGTGACGAAAAGATGACTAATCTCTAATTTTAATATACATATAAACGTATCAGCTTATATAGAAATTATACTTATGGTACATTATGCATATGTAATAATTAATTTTGCAATAGAACTATTTTTAGAGCAATACACTAAATTAAACAATACACTAAAATTATGAAAACTATAATACTAATTGTATATACACTGTTAAAAATTTCCGTTGTAAAATCACAATAAAAGTGTTGGAAGCTTTTATCCAACTAAAATGTGCTGTAAATTTAAAGTACAGCTATGTTGTGTTACCACAAGATGTTATTTGTAATTTCACAACATAACTGTACTTTAAATTTACAGCACATTTTAGTTGGATAAAAGCTTCCAACACTTTTATTGTGATTTTACAATAGAAATTTTTAACAATGTATGCATGCATAGGCATGTCTGTCAATTTAATTAATTATTTCTTATTAGTATTATTGTTAGGTAATGATAAATACGTAGAATATTATTATAATTCACACAAGCAGTATATAATTTAAATAGAAAAATTATTTTAATTAGAAATGTAAATATTATGCGTAATGAAAATTAACTTGTATTAAATATATGTAATATTAAATATTATATATGTATATAATATTACATATTATAGAACTACATTTAATAGTTTAAATTAATTTGTATAAATTATTAATTTTTTAAAAATAAATTTAAAAATATTTAACTTTAATTTAATTTTTAATTAAATGAACAAAGTAAAATAGCACACACATACAAAATATATAAAATGATATATTAGTTAAGTTTAATTTTAATGAAGCAACATTAAAGTAAAAGTATTATAAAGTAAATATATTTGCCGTTTTTATTAATATTACTATTTTTTCTAACAAAACATTTTTTAGAATTATGGTGCTACTATATTTAGAATAGAAAATACTATATTAGAATAGAAAAAAATTCGAATATTATAATAAATGATTAGACATTGTTTTCATATTATAACAGTACTTATTGTTTCATCCCAGTTGAAAGTTACAAGTACGTAATTGCATTAACGATTATGCATTTATGATGTTATGTTAATAGAATCATATAATTTTTTAACCGCTGGGTCGTAGGTCGATCGCTTTGACTTCGATTTTGTCGTCCCCGTTGGATTAACACTGAAGAAAATTCTATAACAATTAATACATGCAATATTAATTAAAATAATGAATATTTATACAGGATCTTAAAAAAATCATTTAGTATTTATATGTACCGTATTAATGTTAAATGATTTTTTAAACCCTATATAAAACATTTGTTTGAATTGCTTAATTTAATAATAAAATGTATCTAATAAGTTCAGGGTATAATGTATAGTTATGAAAATTTAATAACTTATTAATAACGACAACGATAATAACATTTATGACAAAAATTATAAAAATATTACTACACCTTTGTATAAACTCCAGAGATTTAGATGTACTTCTGCAATAACATAAGCTGAAGATGTAATACATCAGGAATGTTAATTCAAATCCCTGTAAAATAGACTTTGTCTTACAACAAATTTTGCCCTCTACTATAACTGCACAGCTTGTATTTTCATCAAACAGCGATGCTCCTGTAATATAATATATAAATAAAATAATATTAATAAAACCAAATACAATTTAGAACGATCTGAGCATGGATATACATAAATATTATTGAAAAAATTGAAATTGAAACTAATTTTTACTGTGTGCGTATGTGCATGTATATATGTGTATAAATAAGTGTACATATTTACACATACAAATACACATATAAAATCAAATTGCTATTTAGCCGGAGTCGTATGAAATGCGTGTCGGAATTATTCACGCATCTCCGACTGAACAGTGTAATTTTGAATTTCAACAACAAGAAAAAAACAACAACAATATTAATAATAATAGTAATAATAATATATACACCTTCTATAATTAATAGAGGAGTTGAAGTATCCGCAAATGATTCGAGTCTTTCTTCCGTCAATGTATCCTAAAAAGTATATATTAATTTACTATACATTAATTACATGAAATAAAATATAAAATACAGATATATATCCACTTCTTACGATTATCTCGACTTATGAATTTTTGGACTTACATACAAGCGGCATGCTATAGACTAAAAATAAACAACTAGATTATAACAAATCTGATTAACGAAGCATTTAACCAGTAATCCAAATGAAATATTAATTTTATAATGCTAATTATTATATTAAAAGTTTTATTTTTAAGAAAACATAATCTTGTTTTTTAATCACTTGTTGAAGTTAATTTGTGTTTAAGCTAAATATTAATTTTATAATAGCAAACATTAAGAATTATATTTAAAAAAATTAATTATTTGCTAAACAGATCTGTAATCGTTTTTAGTAATAAAATAATTATTTTGAATAAAAAATGTGTTATTCGTATAAAATATAAATGTTATTTAACTTATAAATAAATTCGATTTACGAATGAAGTTTCGGAACGTAACTCTGTCGTAAGTATTAGAGGCATATCTGTACGTACATTCTAAGTGCTGAATTTCAAACAAGTTAGTAAATTTAATTTAAATTAAAGAAGTAAATCAATATGTGTACATAATTGGTAATATAATGATTAATGATTATTTTAAAAAATTATGAAATATTTTCTTTTTAGATCATATTTTTTCAAGTAATATTTAATAAATGCACTCACATTAATGACTCTGAACATCATGTCTGGATTTTCTTGGAAATAATGTAAAATTAACGGAAAAATCGCCAAAATCAATGGAGTTTCTGACGCTAAATCGTTAGCCGCTGTTGCAGATTCAGTTAATACATTTTTAAGTACTCGAAGTTGCGTTTTTCTGTTTGTTGACTTTTTCAGTTTATGCTTAATAGTAAACTCTTCAATAAATACATGAAGTTTCTTATATATTTTTCCCACATTTTGATTCCATATGGTGTTGACTTTTTTGCCTAATAGTATAGAAGCATGCTGAATTAAATATTTTGGCTCCATTAAAAGCGGCCATGTTTCCAGACAGGAGTAAATTGTTCCTTTTCTATGATTAAATTCGATTCTCTGCAATGGATAAGTTTGTTGAAGCATCTCTTTAATGCGAATATTACGATTTGATTTAATTGATTCTTCCTTAAGCTAATTTTGTTTCACACGCTGACTATCCATTGTTTCATCAAATGGTAATGAAGGCTCATATGCTACACAGCCGTACTCATCGGTCTCACAAATTTGTAACTTCTTATCTTTTTTTTCTACCGTTGAACCAGAAGAATCGGCTGATTCCTGCATTTTTGCTGCCAATTTTATGCGTCGATTGTAATGTATTTTGGTGTATAATTGACAAAATAGTGACTCTGATCCATCTCCTAGAACTGCACCATCAATTTCATCCAAGAATGATTGTGGGTATTTGCGTACTATTCGCTGCGCTATTTTTCGAGATGTACTTCTAGATTCAGTTTTTAACTGATGAACTTGATATTCCGCAAGAATTGAAATCATAGCACGTCTATGAGCAGGCAATGGTGTTTTTTCCATTTTCGCATGCTTCTATTAGCTGCTTCGGAAATTTGTACCATGGTATCGGTTCTGTTTCGTACAAATCTGTACTAATACTGTTGACACTTATTGGTATCGGATTGGAGTATTGTATGGCAGATGCTCCTTCAGAAGTACTATAATAGGAACATTCTCTTTTGTACTTGTAGGATCCACTTCTTTTAAATCTACCATTGATAAAACATCCTTTGACTGACTGACGTTTGACTTGTCATTAGATATTGATAAATTTGTATCATCTGCAAATGTAAGTTATTATTAAGTAAATTATACAACCAAATAAATTTAAAAGAATTATACTTTAATCGATATAGTAATTTGCAACAACAAAATTATTATTTACCTTACCTAAAATAATAGGTATAATTTTTATATCAGATTGATCTTGTATTGAGTTTGAATCTAATACTGTGAGTAGCATTTCATTTTCCGGATTATTTAACTCAGTATCAGTACAAAGTCCGTCATTTTGGCCACATAAAATTTGTTTTTCGATAAGCGTTACTGTAACCGGTGTAGGGGAGCTATCTGACAGAGCTATTAAAACTTTATCATCATGTATTTCAGTTTTATCTTGTAATACAACCTATAAGATTCGAAAAACCAGCATAACCAATATAAGTTTCAAGTGTATTTGTATATTTTACCGAATATTTACCGTATATTCCACGTTTGGAAGTCCTAAATGCTGTATGCTTGTATTAATTAAATCTTTGAGATTATCGCAAACTACTAAAGTTTTTCTTGAAAATTCTTGTCCTATGACTTTAAATATGGGCATTTTGCTGAAAATGCAATTAAAATACAGAGTATTTAAATTAAATTAATACTTAGTTAAATAAATCTAGAAGTCACTATTTTGAAATAATACAATTAACATACTAATGTTGCTTGATGTTTCCAGTATTATAAAGCATTTTCGTTTATAAATTTAAATACGCTCATTAACCAAGACATGCTTCAATTTAATGCCTTTTATAGTGTCTAATGTATAAATATGAAGAGGAACATGGTTTAACGTGTTAATATTTAAGCATTCGTATGTTTTATTTTCAGTGGCAAACATCAATTCGTAAAAGCGTAATATAGGATTAAAGGTTGTAATGAAACGTTCTACAACAATGTTAATATTTATTTCTTCTGAATCAGTCAATATAAGACATATTTTTCCAATCTGAACGCCATATTGGTAATTTTTCTGACGAATAACCACAGCATTTCCAATTTTGTATAGAGTACCTTTAAATATTATTTTATCACATTCAAAAATATCAAATTTAATATTAGCACATCGTATTGCATTTCTTATTGCATCTGAATACAGCTCTTCGTTGAAAATAGTGGGTTCATGCACATCAACTAAATTTCGCATATCAGAACCAGACCGTAAAAGACACTGTAATCTCTCGTGTTTTATACTTAAAGATTGTGTAACATTAATAAAATTTTTTATATTTCGAATTACTCTTTTGAAATACGTATGCTTACTTTCAAACCTTAATGTCCACACTTTAATTAAAGGACCAAATTGATCAATAAGATAAGGATAATGGCTTAAATAATGATGTTTAGGGCGTAAATTTTTCATAAATAATTCTGTTCGAAAATCTAAATATTCATTAATGATTACTTGTAAATAAGGCAGAAAGGATTTATGAATAACAGGCGCGCATACAATTTCCATGATTTCAGTTAAAAGTAAAAGGCTATGCCAAATTGGATCATTGCTATTTTTAACGTCATTGTACACCATGAGTGGCATAAATCTCAAGAGTGTTCGGATTTCCCAAGCTCCACCAACGATTCTATCACAATTTGGTTGTATTTTCACTGGCTTATTTCTAGAGTCTTCAGGTGATAAAAAAAACTTTTCAATTTTGCAATTTAATCGTTCATATGTAAACCACTTTTTTCGTACTAATTCTTGCACAATGAGAGCCAAATCATAAGCAACAACTCCTTCCATTAAATCGTGACCTAAACATGGAGGTAAACCAGGCTTGCAAACATGAAAGCTTTGCAATTGATTGAAAACAGAATCAAATTTAATGCCATAATTGTTTTGATTATTTATCAACATTGTACTTACAGCTGATTTATAAGATACCTCAGTACGTAATTCAAAAGATTTACGTTCATATGATTTGCTTTTATTAGACGTATTTTCAATGCTATTGTTGCATTTCTTTTTACTTGTAAAAAAATCATGCTTTATAATACAATAACGACAAAAGTAAATTGCAAAACTGAAATTTTCCATAAAACCACCAAGAACGTGACTACCCAGATTGTCACCAGCTATCAAAACTAGACCTCCTTTTCTTATATTATTTGGAGTAATCTCAATTCCAAACGTTTCTAATATTTGTAAATCTTTAACTATCGGACCATACACTTTATTATGATCAAATAATTTTTCTTTTACTAAAGCCACTAATTGAATTGAATTAATATGTGTCCTTATATAATCGGGAAGATTACCAAGGCTCATATATACTCCTAAAATTTTATGCTTCGTTCTTGCTGATCCGATAGGATTTACTATCTCAAAACCGTCTTGATATAATATAATTTTAATTGCTTTAGGATTTTTTGCGAAAAATTCATTTTTTTTAAACATTTTACCATCAATAAAATCTTGAAAAATATCTGTACTACTTGGTAATGGTAAGTCTAAAAATGCTTCTATACATTTATCTGCATACATTGCCTTTATAGTTTTTAAAATTGGAACGTAGTAGAAAAAGCTTTCTTTACCTTCAGCATCTGTATCTAGTTTCATTTTTTTTGGCGCTACATATGTATTTTTATGCATGTAATAATTAGTTCTTTTAAACTTATTATTCAAAAGTTTATTGTTCTTTAGAAACAGATCGTTTAAAGTTAAATCTTTACATATTCTATTTATGTTACTCTCCGATATTTTCTCTTGTTTTAAACATTGACGAACATTGTCCAATATATTTTGCCACCCATGATTATACATATTCTCTATATCAGCTGCAAGATGATCAATTGTAGATACAGGAACGAGATACTGGCTTTCAAGCTTTAAGTAAAACTGAGCAATATACGTTAAAAATAGTTCGTCTTTATTTTCATTATTATTAATAGAAACAGCAGGAGCCTCATCGGTTGATAATGCATTTATTTCAACTGGCAAATTTTCATATTCATTATTAATATTATCGTTTTCTGTATATGTTAAACACAGATTCCGGTGATATTTACTTAAATGTCCAGTGAAGGACTGGACATTCTCATATGCCTTATTACAATTACTGTACGGACAATTTACACGTACATCATTTCTGATGTGCTCTTTAAGATGTTTTAAAAATTCAGAATAATTTTGAAATACTTTCTTACACACAAGCACAGTGCAAATTAATTGAGCATTTTGGTTAACGAGACGTACTTTTGACGAAATGCTTTCAGTTTTGATAGAAACACGATGTGTGCGAATCATATGCATTCGTAAATTGTTTTCTTTTTTAAAAAATTTACGGCAGTTGTTGTATCCACAATGAAATTGATCAGATACACTTTTGTGGAATTGTTGATGTTGAAGATTATCACCCCAAGAATTGGATGTATATGTACAAAAATGACAGTGATACATTCTAAAATCTGAAATTATATTAGAATGATAATTAAAGCTGAACATATGTATAAATGGCGGTAGTATAAAATTTTTATTTCTAGAAGGCCCTTATAATAATTGCTAAGAGTTCAAGGATCTTCTAAAAATCATAATTTATTTTAACTTTTTATAATTAAAAAAATCTGTTTTTACTCCGCTAAGAAAAAGTAAAAGAAACTGTATTTCTTATAATTTTTGCGAGAAATCTGATGGTGTTAGTTAAAATTGCGTCATATGATGAGAACACATAGAAAATTGGGGAAAATCTGGAAAAACGCGTGGTGTCGTAATTATTCGCGAGACAGGATGCTACGCTACATGTATCGATACCACATATTATATATCTTATACACATATATCATATAAAAATGTTATATTAGTAGCGAAAATATAAGGCGACAAAGAAAATTCTCGAGCGTCTGCACGGCGCCCGCGCCGGCCGGGGGCCGGGGGTCCGTTGAGTGGGGGAAACCGTCTCGAACGTTCTTCGTGCAAGCACACGACTGTTGCATCTAATATTTTCGCTGACTTACCTGAATCAGTTAATCCTCTTATCCTAAAGCACAAAATGCACAGAAGCAGTCAATCCTCTTATCTTGAAGCACAGAAATATATAGAAGCACAGATGACCGGGCAATCACCACGCAGCACCACACGAATAGTATGAGAAGATACAATGGCGGCGGGCCGCGACAGAAAGCTCGTCTAGTCGGCCAAGCCGGCCCGGGACCCGGGACCTCGCGATATGCGCAAATCGCTAATGCGCATCCGCGTCGCGCCAATTTTGTAAACTTACAGAAAATTTCTATTGTAATTTCACAAATATTGTGAAATCGCAGTAAAACGTCACATGATTTGTAAATTTACAACACATTTTTATTGTAAGGGTATTGTAAATTCACAAATATTTCTAACAGTGTAGGGTGTCTGGTATTTTTTTATGGGATTTTTATGAGCAGGTAGAGCGCATGAAACTGAACAGGAAAGTCTTTACCGTTTTTCTATTTTCGCAATAGTTAACAAGTTAGTGACTTGTAAAATTTTCTGTATTAGCCCGGCCTACCGGCAAATGCAAGCGCGCTGAGCGCCCGGCCGCGGCGGCCACTCTTCCCTAGCGCTTGAACCTTGAGATTGCTAGGTGCGCGGGGGGAGTCGTTACAACAAGCAACAATTGGCTTGTTCTTTTTCGCTGCACTGCTGTGCACTGCTGCACTGGTGCAACAGATTAAAGTAAGACAAAAATATTTTTTCTCACTCTAACTTATTGCCCAGTGTAGCAGTGCAGCGAAAAAGAACAGTCCAATTAACTACACACAAGCGACGCGTAACGCTAAATTCTCCCTTTGAATTATGATAGTTCCTTACCTTTTTTAATGAAAATAAAATTTTCTAACGACAAAAAATATGTGTGTACGTGTACATACATGTGTACAAAAAATGTCAGATCTAATGCTTAAAGAAGTGATTACTAAATTTATTTTTTAATAAATAACAATTACTTTTAATAAAAAACATTTTTTTCATGATAGTCTGAAACGTCGTAAACTGTCATTATAAATTTTAAAAGAAGCTGTTATCATATGCTCGAAACAAAATTTATGCTTCTTCAAAAAACATTAGAAAATTTTATCGGTTAAAATGGAAATGACAAGCAAATAAAATGTTTGTTTCAACTTTATATTCTTAATAAAAATTAAATAACTAGGATATTTATATTTTTAATAAAATTAATCCTTGTGATAGATTTATAATACACGGAAAAAACTTATGGTAAAAATTACTATGGTAAATAGTAAACGCGGGCCAAGGAGGAATTATGAAAATTTTTATTATGTTTTTTCATCAAATTACGACAATATTTACACTACTTATATGATATAATTCTCTGAAATTTCTTCTTACAGTTCGTGGTTACTATCACATATACATAATTTTACTATAAATTTCTCCGTGTAAATTTACGAATATATGAATTTATTAAATGTTTAAAAACTTATTGAAAATATTGAAAAA
Source organism: Monomorium pharaonis (assembly GCF_013373865.1). Lineage (NCBI taxonomy): Eukaryota > Metazoa > Arthropoda > Insecta > Hymenoptera > Formicidae > Monomorium > Monomorium pharaonis. Next base: position 468 of record NW_023415427.1, on the reverse strand, counting down.
AAACATTAATAATTTTACAATATTTTAATATTATTTGTTTAGACATCACAGTTTATAGTAGTCCTTCTACAATACTAATATTAACTACATAATAATGCTACCAATATTGCAAATTTTTTTATTCTTTAAAAGAAAACAGCCATATGTTAAATATTGAAAAAAAAAAAAAAACTAATGATTTTGCACTATTTCAATATTATCTGCTTTTTTTGGAATCCTTTCAGAGGCATGCGGAACTAATTAATTATGCCTAATTCTATCTCTCTTATATTTATTATTTCAAAATAAAAAAGAATAATTTTTATAATTTTTAATTGATTGTTTAAATAATTTCAATTAGTAATTTTTAGTTAATATAAAAAACTAGACATTTTAGTTAATTTATATATGGACGTAAAAATTATTAAGAGTAAATTATTCAAAATAAATATTAACATTGTGTTCAATAAAAGTTGATCATAGTCCATT
>NW_023415426.1:0-39355 GCF_013373865.1 Monomorium pharaonis | reverse complement strand
ACGGAGTCTGTTTCCCTGCTACCCCCTTGAAAGAGTTTACAAGAACACATCTAGCGCGCCTCGCAAATAGACACACAGGGGCATTTATAATGAACGGGCCGAGTGTGAGCATTTTATTTTCTCCTCCGTTCGTCCCTCCGCTCCCGCGAGCGCTCGTTCTCCTCGCCCTCTCTTCCTGAAAACTAATACGTGAGTTCGGTCCCGAACGCGCTATCTTTGCATACATTAATCACGGCGAAGGGGGTTGGCGCGGAATTGTTTTTTTTCGAGAGGCGATCGTGCCGGTCACCTCACCTCTTTCCCTTTCGGCGACAACAGCGACCCTTTATCCTGAGAAATTCTATACCTATGCCGGAATGCCGAATTGAATCGCATTAGAGGCGACCCGGACGACATTTTCTCAGATTTTAAGATCGGAAAGACGCGATCTTATCCGATGCGAGATATTTTCGTATGTTCGGAGATTCGGTAGGATTTTGTATTAACTGAAAGAGAAAATCGTATGTAACCGAGCTATGCGATGAATGAAAAATTTCCTATTGGAATTTTGAAGTTCTGATTTAAAATCTTTATGCAATAAACGTATTTTGATATACTTATGTCCCATTTCCACCAATACAGATTAACTTCAATTTAGATTTAGCAAATAAGCAAAAGTTTTGTTTTAAATAATTTAAAAATAAGTTGTGTCTCAATTTGTTAAATGTCAAATAGCAAAAATAGTAGAGAAAAAATAACTGTTGATACTACAAAACCGAACAGATTTGTAAGAGTATTTAATCAAAAAAGTATTTATTGAAATTTTAAACTCCCAGTAAAACGTGATACACACTATAACTAAATTATTATTACTTGTTATTATTTATTAAGATTAAATAACGTAATTCCAATAAAAAGAAAATATACGAAAAAATAAATTATACATTAAAAAAATCTCTTTTTATCCGCAAAAAAGTTCTACAACCACATAGTTAACAACACACTATATTTGTTCATAAAAAGCCTTTAAAATGCAACAATCTTGTCGTGCAACTTCTGATTCATTCGCTCATTATTAATCCAGCCATCCCGGGCCATTCATTAACAGGAGATTAAATAACAAGGTGTAATTTAGATTCCGAAAAGTTACGGGAATCCTTGAACTACTCGCGGTCATGGACTCCACCGTTTCATTTAGTGTTCCTAGGTCATTCGCTCCCTGACCGATTGGTTTCATCCATCACAAGTCGTAGAGAAGGAAGTCGAGGACTGAACAATCTGATTCCTAAGGTTCAACTTGTGTGGCGTTTGTAAAATGTATAGAGTACCCGAGCTACCCGGGGACACAAAACCTTTGTGACGACCCCTTTTTACGCCCTTCTAAAGATTCCGGAACGTGACAACTTGCTTCTTTATGACACCTACATTCTATTCAATAAGAAAAGAGTCTAACATTCTAATGCGACGTGTAAACATTTGTAAATGGTTCACAGGACAAGAAAATTGGATATACATATAATGAAACTGAAAACATAAAACTAAAATTTCTTTGTCGCGCTCATTAGGATGATTAATGTACATTGCATTAAAATTTTTCAAATTATTTATTTACTGTTTATTAGACGTTTTTGTTCATTAAAGTTTGATTATTAAATTTAAAAAATTTAAAAATAAATAAAAAAATTACGTTATTTTCTTGTCATATATAAAAAATACAGATTGCAGAAAGTGTTGCAATATACAACGTGTACACACTAAAAAAAATTTAACAATAATAATTAAATAACCTTTGGTAAAATAATTTGAAGGAAATGTTTAGTTAATTATATCTATATATTTGATTAATAATATTCAAAATTTAATATTAATAATTGTTTGGTAATCGCATTGCTATTATGTTTGACTATTAATATAATTACTGAAAATTATTATTCAAACATTTGATTAAAATTTAATAAAAATTTATGTACATATACATATATATTTACTATTTAAATAAATATGTTTAAATCTCTGCTGATAATGTGTTATATAATATCAATGACATTTTATTTGTCAAGTCAAATTAAAAATATTAATTAAACTTTTTTTGCATATTAAAAAAAAGTTTATTTCAATAACTACTATAGTTTAAAGTAACAAAAAAAATGTTAACAGCACATGGTATTCCTAAGTGGTCACCCATCCAAGTACTAACCATGCCCAATGCTGCTTGACTTCAGTATGAGAATTGATTTTTTTTTAAATAGTGTTTATTTAATCTTTTTGTATAATATTGATGTAACATAACAAGAATTCTTTAGATAACTTTTTTTAGATAAACTGTAAAATGATTAACTATTAAATACAATTCCATATACTTTTTTCTCCACACTCTAATTTATAACATTTTTTGTTAAGAGAACTGATTTTTATAGTATAAGAAGAAATTTTTTTACTATAAAAATAAATTTTCAAAGAATACAAATTTATCTTCCGTGGATAGATTTTCTTATAAACAGTGGAAGACACAAAACATGCGAAGGTGGCCATAAAATGGATCGTCTAAAATTGTGCTGAGATGTTTACTTCGCGCGGAGGAAACGGGGCCGATGGTTCCTTATCAAAAAAATCAGGCGAGGATAATCAGTTAAGGGGTTAATCTTCTTACTCCGGCATGCATGCCCCGTGCATTCTGACTTCAAAGTTGCGCAGGTGAACCGACCGCGTAATCACTGTTATTACGATAATCGTTTATTACGAGCGAATAGAAATAAAAATCGCGCCTGGAGCACATTGAATTACGCCCATCCACCTTGTGTACGCTTGTATCTACGTACGTACAAGTGTACCTACGTCTACGGAGGCTCTTTTAATCACTTACACAGGGGACCCTCTGCAAACTTTCACGGAGCGAATCTCCCTTTTTATTTTTCTCCGATTGCCCACCGTCTTCCTCGCTTATCCAGAATTTTCAATTACAATACTTATTTGGAAATATTGTCTGGTATATTTAATCGTCTAACCGGGACGGATAGTATACCAAATACGTACATAAGAACGATAAGATCAACTCTTAAAACAAAAAAACATTATTTCACTTTAAAGATATAATCAAAATTATTTCATAAAATTAGGATAGCGAACAGTAAAAAATACTTTTTTATGTCAACAAGAAATCTAGTAAAATATGAAATTTCGAAATTTAATCTAATTTAATTCAAAAAATAAATAAAATGTTTTTATTCGATATTTACTTACTAATCTTTATAGTTCAAAACAAGTAAGATTATTTAATAAATGTAATTTTCTAATGATACATACATATGTACAGATGTATGTTTCAAATTTTATAAAAATAATAATACAAACAGAATATTATGTGCAAGAAAAAAATATGATATAAATATTATGATAGTAACTCTTAAAGATTGAATATTAAAAATATATCATTATACGTAGCTAACACTTAATAACTGTTCAACGATCCGTAAATAATGTATAAATGCACTAATATCGTACGCATTTGTCGATATTAATATGCATGCGCATAATATTAAGGGAATTTATCGCTGATTGCCGGCCGCTAGTACACGTATCGAGTGAAAAGAAGTTCTAATTGCAGATACTGTAAAGAAAAATTTATTACCGTGAGCATAAATTTATCGTCTATTACGTTGAATATCATCAGATACATACCTATGATCACATATCTTATCTAATTATAAAGCCACGTGAGCTCGGATGTTTCCAATTTTTATCATGCATCAAAAACACCGAGCATGCATAAAAAAGAATCGAGCCGACAGGAAATAAAATCGCAATCTAAAAGTTCGCTTTTGTCACTCAATTCTGTGTTTACGCGCTTCATTGTCACTTAAAATATCTTACTTCAAGTAAATGTACATATAAATATTAAATACTATTTATTTTTTATATTTGTACACATAGAATACTTAAGTTCATTAAATTGTTTTATACATCCTTTAAATAAATATTTCTATTAAATCTTTTCCCCAGTACTGTTTATATTATTAGAAAATATCGCCTCTTCGGGAGCTGTTCAGGTATTGTGAGCCTCCTTGGCGTCTAAGTCATTGGATATACCTATGAAACACGCGGTATGCCCAGTGAACGTACGAAATACGCGATGAAAATGCCCGCCGGGTCAAATTATCCTTCGATTATTCGCGTCCGGAGGGGATGGGACATCCACCCCATCGCCTCCGTTCGCCGATGACGTCTTCTTATTGCATCTTATTTCGCGCTCTTTTCTTCTTCTTTGATCTTATTTCCCTCGGCTACTCGTCGTACCCTATAAACCGCGCACGACGAACGACGGCATCATGTCTTCGGTCGGAAATCAGGGATGCGATAAGCAAACACTCTACCTGCTCGCCGCTCTATTATTAAACTATAAAATCCCGCCACTCCATTGGCGCAGAAACTTTCGCGGATAACGCTGAATTATTTCCCGAGCACGCATGCTCCGACGAGATTTAATTAACACACTCCCATAAAATCTAATTATTTTGTAAAAGTTTATGTATCTGCGAGCCATGTGCGCAGTGTGAAAATATTCTTATAAAAATCGCTTATATTTCTCATTTGCGTTTACCTCTGTAATAATTATATTTTCTAAGAATTTTTAATATTGAGAATTTTAGATTGTACCTATACCAAAGTAATTTAATCGAATCACATTTTTTTAATATTTACGCTTACATAAAATAGTCTAACTTTTACATCGTAAGTAACAGATAAGTAATAAATCAAATCGGGATATTTTAACAAATGGAACTTTTCTTGTTACGTGAGTTAGGTATCGCGCCATTGTGTATGCGACTTATTCTTTTACCGCTATAGTTTGGTCACGCCCTTGTTCACGGCGAGGATTATAACATCATCGTCGAAAAATCCTCAAGCTCGTTATAATGCATAAATAAGTGCAAACGCAATGACGCCCCCTAATTAAGCGGTCCCCGCTTATGCGAATGACGATCTGTCGAAGAACAAGCACATAGAAATATATTCCATGTATTCACAAATTTTTATAAAGTAGTTTATTCTCGTTCACTTTTGAGCATCGCTCTACAAATTGTGATTCGCCAGGAATGTATTAATTTGCATAATCACGTAAAGCATTTTTCGTCTCGCCAGAAATTACACCGTAAAAAAGTTATCCTATTTATCCAGATTAATCTATTTTTATCTATCATGTCTATTCGAATATTCAGCACTACATAATAAAACATAATGAGATTCAATCTATTTTTAGCATAGAAAAACAAATTTCGTGCTCTAAAAACTGGTTCTTTTTTACATTTTTGAATCGGAAACTTTTGGACTTTATTACCTACATTACATGCACATATTGCAAATTATAAATTAGAATATGATAAGAAAGAGATATTTGTGACACACAACACACACACACACCACACACACACACACACACACACACACACACACACACACGAGGCAAGTTACTATTACAGAATACCATTCAGTGATAAACGTACGGTGCATATTATTGCTATTATTTTTTTTAGAAATTAATCGATAAAATAAATTGAAAATTTGGTTACATCCTGTATAAATCAATCTACAATGACAGCTTAATGATTTAATTTTTTTTACTTGCTTGAGATAAAAGAATGACGATATCGATTATCAAAGATTCATGTTCTCAAAATATATTTGATAAATGAAAAGTTCATCTCCAATTATTATAAATAATTATGTCATAATAATCTTGCATTTAATGTTATATAATGTTAATATAAATAATATAATCTTAAAGATAATCATAAATATCTCTATTTTACTTTAGTTTACTTATTATTTTATTTTTTTGTTCGATGTTCGATATTTAATTTATTAATTTTTTATAATTTACTTTAGGTTTATTTAATTACATTCTATTAATTATATACGATCAGTCGTACTAATTGTAAATACATACTCAGATGTGTATTAATACTCAAGTATGTATTTATAATTAGTACAAAACCTTTCATAATAAATGATATTATACGTTATCAATAAATTGATTTTAATCTTATTTTTATATGGTCGTTTTTGATCTTTGTTCAAATACTTTTGCGAAGAAAGATAATTATATGTAACAAAATAATAAAGTAGATTGTACCGAGCAATGTTTTAACAGAATACCATAAGCCCGGCTAGCTCAGTCGGTAGAGCATGAGACTCTTAATCTCAGGGTCGTGGGTTCGAGCCCCACGTTGGGCGAATTTAATTTTTTATTTCGATTTCCTATAAATGTATTACATTTATATACAAATTAAAAATATCACTATACTCGCGCGTAAAGAGAGTAATACACGATATTACAATTTTACTCATAGATAAAAGATTTCTTATTATTTGATTATATGTTATATATAAATCATTTTTAATAAAAAAATTAAAAATTTTCTGAGCTTTTACTTTTGGAGCTTATTATGTCGTGTTGAATACATTAATTTTATCATTTTATGAAAATTTCTTTTCACCTAATAAAAAAAATATATATTTTGGAGATACATTTAAAACCAGCTATTAATTTCATTTACCATTTAAATTTTTTAGAGGTTTCTAGGACAATCACCTTTTCTGTTATCTAGAGGCACTTTTTGAAATTCATATATTCAAACACGGCAGTAGATGATAACCTCGATGTTTGATAGTCTCTGATGTTCGACGTTCAATGATCGAATTTAATGATGCAAAATGATAGGCAATTTAGTTAAAAAACCACTTTTTCTTTTATTTGGTTGTAAAAAAATATTTAAAACATTTATAATGAAATCTATCAAAAATTTCTTTTTCCTTTTTTGTTTCAGAAAAAAGCTATCCTAGAGCAGAATTTCCTTTGTGTTTCTATCTATTTTTAAGAAGAAACATCCACGACCCATCTAACTTTGGATGCGATCCACTTGGCACTACAAACATTTTGAAGTTATTTGTAGCGTTAAGGATTACATTTTTTAACAATTATAAAAAAACGGAGAGAAAACGGGAGATGATTACATATAATTTTATTCCTCCTAAATTTTTAATTTTTTATTACATCTAATTTTATAAATCTATTTTTTTGAAATAAGTAGTAAAGTATTTTTTAATTTTGCTATTTCTGTTTTGATGTCAATTAATGTAAATTATTTTGCGTAAAAAGATAGATAAACTGTAGTTTATTTCAAATTTTTTTATTTTAATTTCTACTATTGCTGAAAAAATTTTTTGCGACTTATCAAAAATTGCTTTGCGGTTCACTAATGAATCGCAATCCATTGGGAATTTCTGGCAAATCTTAGAGATATATAAGGTATCTGAAATATCTGTAGGACTTAGCGATTAATGAGTTTTGTGTATGTATGTGTAAAAGTTTCGCTATAGATACATACCAAATTACTTTTTCTAAGAAACCAATATCATCCACGACGAATAGTTATCGTGTTATTATCCGATAAATAGTCACTATCTGACTATTTTATCTATCAGTGATAATAATGAAAAATATATAACAGATAAAATTTTATTGTAATAATTTGAAAAAAATAAAATGTTTTGTTAAGTAAAATAGTACTTAATTATGAATCAACTCAATATAATACACATAATAAATAATCAATAAAAGTAACTCTTGATTAGCAATTTTAAAATTATTATACATTCTTTGTTAATGTTTCGAGATAAGAGAGAATAATGAAAATTAGATAATTTTAATTAAAAAAAAAGGGGTTATAGTAATCAAAGTTATTAAAGTTATGAAAATATAAATTTATACATAATTTCATGTTTTTTACCGAAAAGACACGAATTCTAAATGTCCATATATAAATAATCCATATCTATAAAAACATCTGTCACTCTTTATCTCGTTGCCTCTCTCGTTTTCGCGATATGCTCGACAGCACAGGAAATTTGACGAACAGCCGTAAAAGTGGAAGACACGTACAATTAGGAATGCGTTTGTCGTGTTGCACGATGAGAGGTATCTCTCTATTATCTTACTAGAAGATAGGGATGCGCGCGTAAGAAGTAGACATTTCCACTTCTGGAGTGCACTAGTGTTGGAGAGTGAAGGGAACAATCGATATATATCATTCAGACAGTTGCACGTACACTTTTTCGAATTGCTTCATTGCCTTAATCGTCGTATTTCTTTTGAATAAAATTGCAGTACTACTTGTTACAAAATTCCGGACATTGATTAAGCGGAAATTACGCCAAGAAATTGATATAAAAAAATGTTTAAATTAACTGAAAAATAAACGTCAGCTATTCTGTGTATCGTATTACATAGAAATCCATGCATTCCACGCAAAACATGCGATTTGCAATACTTATAATTAGTAATTAAATCTAACTTCAACTTAAATATTGCGAACATTTTGCTTCGTAAACTTGCTTTTAAATACTGTTAATTGCTTGCAATTTACAAATTTTTAATTCATATACTTATATGACGTGTGCAATAATTCAACAGAAATTTATGTAGAACGGATTCTTTTCATTTTCAAAAAGTATGAATAATAAGTAATAAAATATATACTATACAAATTATTTGAAAACAATATTTAAATACAAATAATTTTTAAGTTGTCTATTTAGAGTATAACTATTTTTAACAATGCATAAAATTTATTTAATACAAATAAAATTTAATAATATAAAAAGAAACAGTTAAAATATATTACGAAAATAATATTCTCGTGTATTTACATACTTTAAATAAACTTGTGATTATATGTAACATTTCAGTTTTAGAATCATGAGTACTTTCTTATCTGTTTTTATTCTCACTTTTTAAATCTTCTATTCTTTTTCCTAAATTAAGTTTTAATTTTATCAAAACCAACTAAAAGTTAAATTTGTCCTCTAATATAAAGTAAATCACAATTTGTTTAAAAAATCATTTTCCTTCTCCTCTAATTTTTCGATTAGAGTATTTTATGATAAAAGAGTCAATATATAATCACTGCTCAATAGCCCTTAAGTCGTATTGTATAATAGATGGATGACTATCCGGAACATAATTACATTAGTTACATTCGCGCTTAATATTAGAAGTTTCACTCGTGCAAGAACTTGAAAAGGAGCTTAACTGTCACCGATTACACAAACTCAATCTAACCGCAAGATCTGCTTTCTGTTCGTAGAAGCATCCCGCGTACCGTTTGACCCAGGCAACTTTCAATTCCAAATAAGAGAGAATGGAAAAAAGAAGATCCAGCCGAAGGAAAACGAGATGTCACAATCTGTACACGGCTAGCGACAGCAACAGTAGCAGTATCTGATCATAGCGCATGTATGCCGGTAGTGTAAAAAAATGTCAAAAACCATTTCGCTAAAAGGAGCTGCACGCGGAAAGAGGTGGTGATAAAGAGAGACTAAAAGAGAGAGGGGGGGGGGGGATTTAAAAAACAGGCGGAGAGAAAACCTAATGCGGGCGCGCGTGCAAGAGACGATTTCTGAGCAATTTATCTTTTCAGATTCGCAGGTGTTCGTGCACACGTCCTTCGCGGCCTTTGTCACCAATCATCCTTCTCTTCTCGCTAATGAGTAGCCGTCGCTCTTTATCACTTCTCTGTTCTGTGACCGCTACAGAAAGAGAAGAAGAGAGAGTACAACGAGAACAGTATTCTCCGGTGCGACGGATCCGGGATAGACCAGGTGAACCGAAGGACGATTCGTGGCTGAAGGGAGGAGAGCCGAAGGGACGAGGTTTACGCGAGAAGAGCGGAACGAAGAGGAACGAGGAAGAGATGGACGAATAGAAGAAATCGAGGTAGAAGAGCCAAGATAGGGAAGAAGAAGAAAAGGAACATCAAGTGAGAGTGAGAGGATAAGAAGCTCTTAAGAAGAAGAAGAAGTAGTAGAAGAAGAGGCTTATCAGCTCGTAAGAGAAGAAAGAGATGGTAGAGAGAAAAAGCTGCGGCGCGCACCAGTGGTAGTGACGGTGACCGATGATGGTGGTGGTGGTGGCGATGATTCTGTCGGTGGTGGTAACGTTGGTACGGTAGCAACTGCGGAGCGAGCCAACATCCAGATCTGTCGCGTGCTGCGTGCCGCTCAGGAATGGGACGGAAGCCGGGACATGCGAGTACGCCGCGATACCGTGCGCAGCGGGACCTGGACGAGGACGAGGACGTGGCCCCGACCACGATGTGGCGACAACAATTTCGATAATGACGACGACAACGTAGTGACGACGGCTGATAGCGACGGCTACTATTAACAAGTCAGCTCTTTCGAGTTCCCGGAGCGCGGGATGGGATGGATGCTGCTGCGGCGGTCCCGTGTGAGTAGAACGAGTCGCGTCGTCTGTCCCGTTGGTGTAGTGTTGGTGGTTTCACTCTTGGCCTCCGCCACCGCCGCCAAGCCGCCGTGGTGTGCGCTCGTGTGCCGCCGCCGCCGCCGCCGCTGCTGCCGCTGCCGCCGCCGCCGCCGCCGCCGCCGCCGCCGCGCCGGTTCGGTCTCTCTACGAGAGCGAATCGAGGAGCGTGGCCCGAACTCGGCGAGTCGGGGAAGTGAACTGCGGCACTCGTTCAGTAGTTTCTCGGACGCCGCACCGGCACCATCCGACGACCCTGCGAGATAACCCCACGCGTGGCCGCGACCCCCCCCCCCCCCCCCTGTGAGACAATTACGACAAGTGCGTACGCGAAATCTGGCCGCGTGAGATCGCGCAGCTCCGGTCCGGTCTTTCCTCCGTCACGGCGTCATTGACGAACGATCCCGCAGTGTCTATCCCGGAACCGAAGGGATCGGCGGCGAATCGAGGCTCGCCGTGAAGATTTTTAGCATTTTATTCGAAACATTCTTCTCGAATCACGTGGGAAGGTGCGCGCCTGTCGTGCGCGACACGGCAATCGGTTTTACAAATCGGTTCTCGACTTTTCTTTCACCTTTGACTTTTCATCGTCGCACAACTTCGCGGAAGCTCACAGTAGGAGTATCCTACGAAGGGAGGTCCCAATGTTTCTTCTTCGGATAATGATAACCAGTGGTGAAGTAGTGATAGTGCGTTACGTGGGGATCTGTTCGTCGCGTCGATCTTTCGCGGGAGGATTCTCCTGTGCGTAATCACGACCGCGAGAAGAGGGTACGCGCGTGAGATATATCGATAAGGCCAGCGAGACCGACAAAAGAGAGGGAAGAGAAAACGCGAGGTAATGCACGTCAGCTCTCGCCGATTAATAATCAGAAGGAGGGAAAAAGTGAAAGAAAAAAGAAGAGAGACAGGACCAGCCTAAATAAAGTCATTTAAAGATCGGCCTCAACCGATCGTCATCAACGGGGAAACGACCCGCCAGGATCATTCGCAGTGTACCGAGTATCCTCGGCCGCTGTCGGATATCGGGCAAAGGAGAGGATCGATGTCACCTCGCGAATCGATCGCGCGTCGTTTCTCGCCGAGTCGTCGGTCCGGAATCCGGCGATCAGCTGATCCGGCAGATAAGAATTGCGCGGCCGTTACCGGGGCGCGCGGTGTGTAACGTGTAATCGTAAACCGGTGCGACCGACGCGGCAGCCGCAAGAATGCGAGAGAATCGAAAGCGCGACGACGGTGCATGGACGGTAACAGCGGACTGGCAGCCGCATCCCTCGTTCTCAGCGGCCCACGTCGTCTCGAGGCACCCTCTTCGGAGGCGGAAGTGACCGGAAGTTGGCCTTCTTAATATCAATTGGCAGCGCGCGCGGTCATCATCAACCGTACCGACCGATGACACTTCTCGCGATTGTTAAACACGGAATCGCGAGGAGGATTTACATAAGAGATCTATAATAAATCCAGAGGAAACGGCAGTAATCCCCAACGCGGACAAGAGGGAGGAGGGTAAAGGAGGAAGAGTCGGATGAGACCGTCATGCCCGCTGAGATCGGCACGGGCGGGCATAGGGTGCTGCACTGTGATTCCCATGCCGACCGCCCAATTGCGATATCGATTTACGTGCCGTCCCCGTCGAGCGATGAGCGCCGAATCAATCGCGTAAACTCGCCCGTGAAAACGGTGTTCAACGATGACAAATTGAACGAGTCGCAGGGAGAAGCTCCGAAGGATCAGCCACAAAAGACTGAACGTCGCGTGAGAAAAGCGGAGTCGTCAGACCGCGGGCGCGGAAAGAACCCATCATGTAATCACGGTGAAAGTTCACCCACGAGGATTCTGAGAATCGCTGGCAAAAAGGAAACGGTCCAAGGCGGACGTCACTTCCTGGCAAAGAGTGGCGCGTCGCAGCGGCAACGAAGGGGAGGGGGAGGAGAGGAGGACGGCGACGGATTTCTCGGAGCATGTCGCGCGTCGAGGGAATCTCCGTACGGGAACGAGGATGTCACCAGGGACGAACGTTTCTCGGTCACGTGGAGCTCGCGGGAGGACGCGGGCGAGGACGGGAGGCTCGTGCGAGGAACGGAGTCGCGGCTGCACCGGGACGACGGGACGGAGCGATATCGGCTCGCAGTAGCGGATGTGAGGGTGAACACGATCGCGAGGCGTCGAAGTCTCCGGAATCGATCCTGGACGAGACCACGGCCGTCGTCGTCCCGCGGGAGTAGGGCGGCTCTCGACGCGGATCTGATCGGCGATCAGCCGCGAACTACAGGGGGTGATCCTCCTCTCTCTAGTCACCACTCGCGCGCTATTCGCGCGGAGGTAGAAATCTATGGGGACGGACGTCGAGACGTCGACGAGAGGTTTCTCGGCGTGAAATTCGGTAGTGAGACGCGGACGGATGAAGACGAACGATCGGACGATCCGGGACGACGTGATGTACGCCCGGAGGACAGGCGGGATAAGAGGCCCGGCCAGGATTCCACGGACAGGAAGCGGCTCGATCGCGTTCGCTCTTTCCTGCAGCTGGCCGTCCTCGTCTTCCTAATCGCGTTCGGACGATACGGGCCGCTCGGCTCGTCCAGTGTGCTTGGAGTCAGTGCTAGACCGGTCGCGAACGGCTTAAGTGTTTTGGGAATTATCGGTGCAGTGAACGCGAGGTCAGTCGATCTGACCGGCGACGCGGGTACGCGGGCCGAGAGATCGGCCAATCTCTCTCACATCACCGGAACCTCGAGGAAAATACAAATGTATATCATGAACCGGCACCTGCAGATCCTGCCGGATGGTACGGTGAACGGTGCCAAGAACGACAGCTCGATCTATAGTAAGTATTCTGCAGATATATATCATCACTCGATGACTTTTAAATTAACAAGTGTAACGTGATCATAGGATAAACCGTTTAAAAAGTTACGACGCGAATTATGACACAAGTTTAATATATTCAATATAAATCGTTAATTCAGACTTAAATACTTACTAACAATTCAATTTACTTTTTCGTAAATTATTAAATAGATCCGTAGATTTTGAAAAAAACGCAAAATTGAAACGAGACCTCGGTAAAGCTTTATGTAACAGTAAGGTATCACAAAGTTTGCATTTCTTCATGATCAAATCCTAATCGGCATTAGAGCGATATTACTAATTAAAGTTGTCTAACAGGTTTCTTTTCAACGCGTATACATGTCGATTATGCGACGTTGTCGAAACAGCGTCAAATTTATTTTAGTCTCAGACTAACATCTCTGTATTTTTAGCCAGCTAATAATAAATATCGGCGTACGGTTTTTGTTTAATATTTTAATTACCATTTTTCGTATTCTGACACATACGAAACAAAATAGAAAATTAAAAATCACCTGTCGTCCTTATAATTAATAATTATAGAATCTATTCAACGAATTTTTAGATTCTTATACTAAAAAGAATTCCCATAAAAATTTAATTCGCTATAGAAATTAGAATTCAGAATTTACATTACTCTTAAATTAATTTGTTATTATAAACAATTTATAAATATTTTAAAATAATACAATTTTCTTTTTTAATAAATTAAACTCTTAAACTTCTGAAACCTCTTTCTATCTGCTTTATTTTTTATTTGTAACGATTTAATCAATGATGCAACAGAAAACATGATCAAAATCTCCGTTTTTCTTTCAATCTCAATGTAATCGATTAATGTTTCTAAAATCGTGATCACTCTCTAATGATTGTAAGTTTTTAATCTGATAATCGTGACTATCTAAACGACTCAGTGTCGCTTATTAATTAATGAATGTGTAATCGAATGTTACCCTTGAACCTTGTCTTTTAAATTACAATGCTAATTACATACATCGAATGTCCATTCATAAAATTTATCCGAACGATACCGAGAGACTCTTTCCAATATCGACCGCGTATTTCGACACTCGATTCAAACAAGAATTCCGCAAAATCAGAGTGGCTGCTGAGCAATCGATATAGGGTCAGCTGCCTTCACTGCAACTCGATATCTGTCCGGATTTGTCTATTCAATAAGCAACGTTGTGATCACTGCTCCGATTCAACGTTGCCGATATAATTGCATTGTTGCGATATCAAAGTAATATTATGTGGATAATTGTAATAACGTTCAAGCTTTGTGTGTTTTAATTCGTATAAACAAATCAGCTTTATGCATTAAAAATCGTAAAGAAATTTATAGACGATTTTTGAACAGTACTACTTTAATTAAAAAATTGTCAGACCAATTCCTCAATAGCAACCTTTTTCTCATTATTTACGTTACGCAATAATTTTTCCACACAGAAAACTGACTAAATTACATTTTTATTAAATGCTGATCAAAGAAGACTGTGTAAGATATTTCTTTTATATATTATAATGAAATGTAGAAAAATTCTTAGAAAAGAGCTGTCTGCTGTCTGAAAAGAGAGCCGGTCCAAGAATACTGTTCTCGTAACTAGACCGCGCTGACCTTTGCCGAAACTTTGATCAAGCGTCTGGCCGCTAGAAAGTGTGATCCTATTTGCATTTCTCCGAACATATTTATTCACAGACGATGAAATCAGGTTAACCTCGGACACACCTATGTATAACCACCCAAAGTTTAACTAGACATCGAATAAAATCTATGATGGGAAAACTCGATAGAGAAATCATTCCATTTAAAGTTAAGTTATATTTCCCTTCGAATTCCAAGAAAAAAAGAAATATCTAAAATGAAGTAAGACATGTTCCACAAACATTTTCCACACATGCACCAAACTTATTAACTGATAGATTGTTAGAGCAGTTTTTTTGGAATGATTACATGTTATAAAGTAAGCGAAAAGATGAATTAGAATGTTTCATGCTTGTATAACAATGGCATTTGAATAATTCTGTGAGTTGTGTAACAGAGAATTAATGCACAATTTCAAATGAATAAATAATAAAAATGCGACGTCTCATGTATATTATGCCATAAAAACTGGCTCTCGTAGAACCGGTATTACAATAACGAAACTGATACATTTAGTCACTAATTGAGCGAAAAATTAGTGAGCATTAACTGCTCTTAGTGGAAAAACTTTTTGGAATTAATAATAAATCACAACTTTCCGAGATTTATATCTAGCTCAGATACTTTCTAAATGGGAATCAATGTATTATTCACTTTACAGTACTGTGCTTATTACTGTAATAATCAATTCTACGCTCACAATTATAAATAGCAGTTGCTCCTCCATTAAAATAGATTTAATTTTAATTAACTACGAATTACTGAACAAATGCTTTCTGATAAAGAATAAGCAATCACTTCCAATCAGTCATAACTTTGATAAATATGAAGTAAGAGCACAGCTCAAGAAACAAAAGAAAAAGGTAATGTTATCCGAAATCCATTGTCTCTTTGAATTTTACGAATACTACAAGAGATCCGATTTTAAATTCTTTAAACTGTGCCTTTTTCCCTTTTTAATATTCTTATCGCAATTTACAAAAATGCTATCATTACAATAATAATCAGACGAACATAATTCACAAAGTGTTAATAACGTCAGAATTTTGTAAGACATATGTATGCGAATATCGACGTGTTGTCCGATAGACAGCCACGCAGCATTAAGTTTAATATAAATACGACGTGTTTCCGATCACCTTAATTATTCGCTCGCGCGCGCGCGCGATCGGCAGTCCTGATTTACATAAATCACGCAACCGGCGATACAAGCCGAGCCTAACAGACACCTATTCCTAGTCGGCATCGGTTCCGTACGTCGCTCGCACGCACGGGGAAATCAATGAACCGTCTAGTTCCGCCGCACGTCCACTATTCCGCCGTCTAATTGCTTTCTTTGCGTAATGCGTGCCCTACGTGAGCGCGCACGCAACACGGTCGTGTATTCTACGTTATACTACGTTCGCGCGCGTGAAGTAGCCGGGATGAGTGGCGGCGGTGCCGTTCAGTCACTTGGAAGTCACCCAAACGCGACGCCCCGATGTCCGACGACGACGACGAGAACGTCCGCGATAATAGCGCGACTACTTTAATCTTAGGGGTTCGGGTAATTGGAGTTAAACATTCCGTGCACTCGCGCCGCGACGTCAGATCCCGGTGGATCAATCATCGAGGAATTCAACCTGATGGAATCTCGTTTCTGGATACGTTCGTCTTCCTTAGCAGGAGAACTTCACCTAGGAATGTTAACGCACCCCGCGGGTCTGTAGCATCGCGCGATCGCTGACGAGCGGGCTCGGGACGAGTCCGGCGGACGATTTTCTCGTTCACGGATTTCTACTGTGGTATTTTTTCGATGTTAATACGACGACGGCTGTGACTGCAGTCGGGTCAGCCGGTGCGGAGCGTAAAGCAGCGGAGAAATGAATATTCATCAACAGCTGTCGATGAATAATCAAAAGGCGATAAAAACGAGACGAGTGGGTGTGTTGATCGAAAAATACGGTGGAAAGATGTTCCTACAATGTATTTGAATCCCCTCTGTGGCACTATGAAAATAGTAATGCATAACTGTGGGGACAGACTTGCCAGGTTCTCTGCTCTGCGTAAGATATGAGTAAAAAGAAAATAGGCAGTTTCTTGATATCGTGATGTATACATATATCGCATTCTTTACGTTATACATATTTCAGTTACATCAATGTATTTAACCTGACGGTCAATCTGCAACATTCACTTTCCACGTAAATGTCAAAATATATAAGTAAATTCGGGATTTATGCAATTCAATTATGTTCAAAAATTGAAAATGAAAGTGCATTTATAATGGAAATATGTCACACAAAAGAGTTCAGTAAAAAAATAACACAATAAAAAGTGAGATAAATTCTTCTTTCACTTAAAAAATGTTTTTAAAATTAGTAAAATCAGTTAAAACGAGTTTATGACATTAAAACGATGCAGTTGCCATGGTTTACTTTTTGATCAAAAATTTTATCCTTCTTCAGATATTGATGACAATCGATAATACAATCCTAAAACAGGTTGCAAGGATAAAGATTTTATTTTTCTTTCGACGAAAAGAAGTTTCTCTTCCGAAAATATTTGCAGAAACTAACGTAAGGATAATGCATCGATTACAGCAGGATCGCGGAATGTGCATGCACTGCGGCACGCACCGTTTTGCACGTAACTCCACTTCGTCGTATTACTCTTTCTCGGTAAAGCTGATCGTGCACTTCGACGAATAATGCTTTAAGCGATAGCGGAAACCCCTTAATGCAAATTAATATGAGCAAATCATTTTAATTTGATTCGATTAAGAGAAATGACTCGAGCAACCAATTATTATTATCTCGTGTCATCTTCGATTCTAATTTTCTGACAGTAATCGCAACGTTCAAGCAGATTGTAAAGAAAAATACGAGAACGGGCAAAGCAATAAATCTGTCTCCGTAATTTGATAATAAAAGTTGAAAAAGATTCAATGCTCCAAATCCAAATAATGTTATTATTTAAAGAAAAAACATGATAATTAAGTAGTGGCGTAAATAACTATAAAGATTGCGAGATCGTGACCTCCTATAGTGACTCTGTAAACTTTCCGATTCATTCACGAAATTTTATGAATGATAACATGTGTCGCGATTCGATGATAAATTTAAACGGCAAATAATTGCGGGAATGAGCCTTTTAAAATCAAAAGACTGGAAAAAATATCTTCCTAATTATCTCATACGCATACTTATCGCATGACTTTAATAAGAAAAGTTGGTTCATTAAAAGAAAGATAAGAAAGAAATTATAGAACTGAATTAATTTCCTAATAAGATCAATTTCAATAAATATCCGAATGCAAGAGATTTAAAGAGATTTAACTTTGTGGGAAAGTGTTGTATACTATTAACTGTAATATAATGACTGGGAAAGCGCGTTAATGTTTTTGCCGCTTGTTGATGGAAATTAGGGATTTCCACCGTGTCATTAAGTAATTATTACATTCCACGTGTCTTTACAATGTAACGTAATTGTCATTTTTCCTGTTTTGTTAATTCCGTACTTCCGTATCGTAATTAAATTTGCACCGTGGCTCAAAAGTTCATTATTTGCATGAACGTATTTCGCAAGCAAATGACGTCATAGATTTGCATATGTTATTTCTAAACGAAAACCGCGTAACCGGTTAAAGTATTAACTATCTTGAGACCTTGCGGAATTCTTGATATCAATGCGAAACGATAATTCAGATAATCCGCGGCGATAACATATGCAGAACGAGATTGACGACACCTTCTTCCGAATTCGATTTCAGAATGCAGGCGATAATTAATGACCAACGTTGCAACGATTAATCAAGCTGCGCCGACAACGACAGCTTAAGGAGTGCAAATTTCGCGCCTGTGATCCGATAAAAGTCTGAGTTATCGTCGAACGCCGCTGGAACTAGTCGATGATAAATGTCCTTAACACGAAATTATATTCTACTGCACGTATATTTTCATTCTTGTAATTATATCCTTTGTGACTTTTGACTCGCATGAGTCAATTAAAACTTTTTTTTTATAAATATAAAATTATCGTGGAACCGAGATTTTTAACTATTATATAAAGAAAATTCAAAAAGCTTCGTTAAAAATGTTATTAATACAAAATTTTAATTTCAAACAGAGTATTATTAAGAACGAGAGTGATGCAATACTTCGAGAAATAAAACAGCTCTCAGAAAACAAAGTACGAAAACTTTTCGTCCTATTCTCATGCTACTTCTATTCTATCGTAATGTTTATCATCGGGAATTTTGCACGGAACCTCGAGAGAGAGAGACCTCCAAAGTAGGATTCAATCTTCTAACTCTTTATAACAAATTTCCTACGCTCTCCTTTTGTAATCTTCGCCTCGTGGTATCGCGGGTGGTCAAGCCGAAGCCGTCGGCTAGACAGGGCCCATCGCGGAGTCGTGCAGGAGCAAAAGGTGTTCGGCGAAACTATTAATAAGGCAGCACGAAAGCTAACAGACCGAAGGCGCGGGGTGTACGCGTGTGCTTCGCACGAAAGGGGATTAATGCCCGATGCCTCCTTCGGTCCGAAATCCTCTTCGTGACGGATGACGATATACGGGGTCAATTCCCGAATATTAAATCGCGGTATCAAGAGGCGACGACAAACCAGTTTTATGAATGAACGCACTCGATTCGTCGTATCAAAATAAGTGCACTGAGAATTGCATCGCGCTGAGCGCCCAGCAAGGCATACATAAATCATTTGTATATACTACTTTCCTAACCAAGTTGATTCTTAATAATCTTTTTCTTAAATTATTCTCACATGCGATGTAATGCTCTTACAGGACGATTGCCTGAACTGTGTGATTACTATATAATAAAATATAATATTAAAGAAAGTTCGGCGCTATAATCAAAATAATATAGCTCGAAATATATTTTATATATTTTTATAATTTGTTATATGTATAATTTTTATGTACGCGAATATTATGTTCATGTGTGCGTCGTATGAAATATATGCTAATAATGGAATATTGTCCGTTGATATTATATATCTTAAGATTATATCAAGTAATTACATCGTTTATCAATTTTGATGACTAGATTAATAAATGATAATTATATTGGACGAGCAAATTGAATAGAGGAAAATGGAAAATTTATAAATTTGTAACATGTATAATTTCCAAAGAGATTAAATCTAATAAAATTATAAATTATTTTAAACTTTAAGATATTTTTAAAATATTAAATGTAAGTATTGGAATACATTAAAATTTTATTTTTTCATTAATTATATTTTAATAGAAATTTAACATAAATTACTATTAATTACTAAAATATGTAATATGAAGATTGAAAAGATTGCAACATATATAATTTTTTTTCATCACTATAAAACATTTTTCATCAATTATTCTAAAAACAAAAAAGCTATTATGCTAAATTAAATTCATGAAATACTCGCGATTGTATTCAGATTAATATACAATGTGTACGACACAAATTCGTTACAGTTCCTCATTCTAACAAAACTTTGACTATTAAGCTACCGTTATAATATCACTAATTTCGAGATCGACATTATCTACATCTACATCGTCACGGATACTATTTACAGGCACGGTACAATTTTTTCACATGTTAATACCGTTAGTATTTTTTTTTTTTCGATATTTAACCAGACAGATGACTTTCACCGATTGACCAGATGCTGATTTTGTCGTATAAAAATCTCGCTTTGATGGATGACGATGGACACGCCTATGAACTTGCCAAACCTGCTAGATATTGTAAGACGTTTTCCACGACACTGACTTCACCGCGTTCCTGATATACGTCCTACACAAATATTTCATCAAGCTCTATGTGCGCTCTGCGATGTGCAAAAGTCCTCTACGTGTTATTCGCACGAAGTACTCGTGGCGAACGAAAACAGTTGTCGACAGCGTGGCGTGCATTTTGTAAACCACCAAAAAGCGACATTAATGAACGATTTATTGCTCAGTTGCAAAAATAAGAACATATTACTCTGCCTCTGGTTGCATTGTATAAATAAAGCTTCAAGTTTTTTCTTATAAAGTATAATCTTTCCATTAAAATAAAAATATACGGCAATATGACAGATCTTTCATCAAGTTCACTTTTCTGCTCTCAAAATCTATATTGTATAAAATTTCCGTAGCTACAAAACGTTTGTATTTATCTTTATTAAACTTTTTATGCTGTGTTTTTAATATTATTGCATGTTAATTTAATATAAGATAATGTGTTATTTAAATATCTCGTATTAAATTGACATTCAATATTTCTTAGTATTAAAATAAATTTATAAATAAGTTAAATTACTTCCTAACGTATTCATCTTGTGTTAAATTAACACAAAAATTCGAGTGAACCGTTTGAGACATGAAACATATGTCAAATGTAAAACAAATTTTTTGTGTATTTTAATTTCTGAGAAATAAATTATTTCAAGTGACAAATTATACATATATTGAAATGTATAAAACTAATGAGAAACGATAAGAAATCGTCTAAAGAATTTACCGTTAAACGTTGATGCAGCACCCGTGGAACATCTTTCGGTGAAAAAAACTTGACTTTTGTCGCGAGTTAAGCTCAACCGTAAAAATAGTGACGGCGTTTTTCTCTACGTGTTTTGACATTAAGTGGGTTAAGTGCGTTTCGCTTCATCAGTTATCACTTAGCTCGCGTCGACGGGAACGCACTATGCTTTCGTAAAAAATGAAACGTTTTCAGACTGACTTCGTTGCCAATCTGCCAATCTATTTGCGGCACGTAATTCCCGTTGCATTCGTACGTGCGGAACGTAAATGTCAAACGCGAGCGTGATGCATCACGCATTAAGGATATCTCATTGATTACCGTGTTTACCGTGACAACATTGCATTTAATTCGCATTGGACGACACCTTTCACGGATTTTAAGTGACGCGGTGGATATGTTCTCAACCTTGAAGAGCGTGGGGCTTTTATTAATTATTACAGACAACAGTGTCTGTACAATGTTCTGCTGTTGAAATATCGCAACGAAAAAAAATATTACATCGACCCAAAGTACTGTACAGGTACCCTGTTTAGTGAAACAGAGGGTCTTATCTAAAGTTGTATGAACACTCACCATTTCCTGAATCCTGGCTGAACAACGATGACGCATCCTGAAAAAACATTTATTAAATTTTAGTAAATTAGCGCAAATGTGAACTATCTCAAAAATTTGTCCATTTTATTTCATAAATTATAAATAGTAAGACTTATTCAAATAAATTTATTCGATATTACAATAACAATATAAATCGTTACTAGTTGTTATATAAAGAAATGCTTAATAAATGTAACAGAATAAATAAACACTTTCAAGAAATTAATATCTGTAAAATCATGTTTGACAAGAAAATATATTTGTTATGACATTATATTCATATTTCAAATTATCCAGGATATTATTTTAAATGAGCATGCTTCATATGCAACGATTTATATCTTAGTAGTAAGAAGTTGTAGCTTTGCTAAAGCAGACATTATGCATACAGGTTTAGTTGATAGCGAAATAGGTACATGAAAAAGATGATATCGCCTTTTCTTCTATGTTCCTTTCGATCAACATATTTTCAAAGTAGTATTGAAAATTATACATCGTACGCAGGATACGGATGTTAGCGAATCAATGTTGCATATTATCATTTCGAGTTGCACCCGATCAGTTAAAGCAGGAGCGTAGACTTTTGCATAACGCATAAGAAAATCGATCGATCAGGATCCTGTATTTTCCTCCCTATAATAGAAAGGTTTCTGATTGGTTAATTTTCTTATACGTTGTGCAAAAGTGCTGTCGCTTAGACGGCGAAGAAACGTGTCAGGATTTATAATAGTCACATTCATCACATTTCACTTGTTCTTTCTTAAATCATTCGTAGTCTTCTTTTTTTTTTTTTAATTTTATATGACTGATATGAACAATTTTTGCTTTGATTGTGCTTGTGATAAACTAATCAAATTAAGAGTTTTCTCTTTTAATAATAATACAAATAGACATAATACGTAATACATTAAAAAGCCCAAGATTAACAACAAAAACGATCAGGGAATTTTGTTTCGATCAATATATTAGTCGAATTAGAAATTTCTTTCAAAGATAAAATAGATAAATATCATAAATAGATAAATGTCATAGATATCACATTAGTAGTGAGCATGCCACGAGCAATTTCCGCACGCAAAGAACATAATCGGGACGTCAAACAAGCTTGTCTGCGAAGCTGTGAAAAATTGGGGTTCCTTATTGACGACTTTTACTCACCACGGCTCACGCGTTTATCCGCTTCATTAGTAACACGTTGAAGGATAACGATAATAAATGATTCCCCTAAGAAGCCGCGATGATTAACGGAGAGAGTCGACACCTACCGCTAAATCAATTTCGTTCAATCAGTTTACCTGTTTTGGCTCTTGTATATACAGCTTTTCAGCAATAAATTGATACCCAAAAATCCATACGGAATAACGGAAGATGTCTATTCTTGCGTCTATCGAATCGGTATCCGTGGTACTTTTCATGCAAATGATAAATAAATCAGATACGCTCAAACGTCTCAAACATTTTCAGCAAATGCCTCATTAATTTTAAAATAATCTTAAAAGTGAATGTGATAATAAATAAAATAAAACTTAAATAGATAGTTTTATAAAAAAAATATTAGAGATAATTATCTTTTTATGTGTAATTCAAATTTGCAATAAAAAATACTAAGTTCTTTTCATTTTAAAAGATGTGTGTGCAAGTAGTTTTGTATACTTTGTGTATATTTTAATTATAACTTGTATATAAGATAAACAACAATTTATAAATTAAATTTGGTGCCTTGACATTTTTGTTTTTTAAAAAAGTTTAATTATTACAATTTTTGTTGATTATATAATAAAATATTAATTTTAAATCGCAATTACTAAAATAGTTACTCCAAAACAAAATCGTATTATACGTATTATAATAACTGTAAATTCTCCCCAAATAAGAATATTTTGATTTAGTTTGCCTGTGCCAGAATCATTTTACTATCACATTTAGGAGCGGTTCTAATTTTTTTTCGGACTGTTTCGGTTAGATTCGAGTGTCGGTCCGAGAAAAAGAGACTATGCTCTCGTCTCTGGGTTATCTCACTTCTTCGTTACGGTCATAAACCGCGAGCAGGCCTTCCGATTCGAAACGTCGATCGTAATTATGACCGACGACATGGTTGCGTGCAATTAATACATAATAAATTTTAACGCACAATCGATTTGCCGCGAACCCCGAGGCCGCAAAAAGAAAAAAAAAGTACTCAAAATTATGAGCTAGTGCCTTTTAAATCATGTCAAAAGTACGTTTGAATGAGTATGCATTCAAACGTGCATTTTCAAAGTATGTATTCGTTGGAGATTATTTTTAATTTAACTCGCAACTTGCATAAATAGGAAGATAATAGCAAGATAAAAATAATACTGAATAAGATTTAAAAAAATAGAAAGCTCAATTTCGCGGAATATACACAGATCGAAGATTGAATTTTGGTTGCATTAAAAAAAAAATAGCAAGCATTTAGATCTAAATTTACTAAATTGATTAAATCTTTTACAGCTTCAAACATTTCTCAATGTTTTAAATTTAAACACCATTTAAAGTATTTTTAAGTATAATATTTAAAAATGGAGATAGAAATAATTTTAAAATATCATATTATTGGCATGTGGCATTAATCTACTTTTATTTCATCGCAATTAAATAAATATCAGTTCACATAGTAAAATAACTACATAGTAGTAAAATTATTACTCTTGTGCCGTTGGAATATTGGAAATAATTGTTGCAGCGTTTTAATCAAAAGGGAATGAAATCGTCCTTTTCGAAAGGACGAAGAGAAAATGTGAGAAAATGAGGATCGAGGCCCAGAACAACTATAAATATAAAACCGACGACTGAAACTCTGGAACCCCTGCAGCTGATAGCACTTAGCTCCCAATGGCACACGTAGCATGCTGCGCGGTTGATTGGCCCGGTGCTTTTAATTGAAATATCCCGGACGTAAGTAACTCAAACGAACGTTGAAGGAATGCTAATGATCGTTTAATCGATCACTTATGTACTGTTCTTTATCCTCGTAAACGGACATAATTTCTTTTAATCGATTTCTTTCTCCTTTCTTTTAGAGAAAAGGTGAACGTACGAGAATATAAAGTTGTTACTTCACAATTGAATGCTCACTCCACTTCTTTCTTCGAGACGCGAGGAAATAAAACCTTGGATTAAAAGTTAATGTAGGAAGGAAAACGTACGCGCGTAATAAAGATGTTCGCGGGACTGTATATCTGATTTCTTATCTGCAATTGATATGACTATCGCGAGCGAGAAGATTGCCGTGAAATTACTGCTAAGTGATTTGATATGGTAATGTTGTATGTGCACCGCGGAGCTTAGAAATGCGAAGTAGAGAATTAAAGGCGCGATATTGCATGATTAACAAGCCCGTGACGATTTGCGGGCTACAGCCGCGGTGACCGCGTGTAATCGAGTATATTTGCACTGCTAAATATCTGCCAGATTGCTATAATAATTACTATGCAATTATGTTGCCTTTGATTTATCGCTCGCGATTGCGATATGCATCGGGAACGACGGACGGTCGGTTCCGCTTGCGCTATCAGCTGTTAAAACCGAGCGATTAAAGGCAGACCAGCAAAGTGAGACCTTTCGCGAATGTGACGAGGAGCTATCTTGATTAACGGTAAACCCGCGATTGTGGTACGCGGAAATTGTTGCGTATTCGCAATTGGCGATGCGAACTCGCGGTCGCGAAGGCGCCGGAAGGCGTCGCGTCGCGCCGTGCGCCGTCGAGTTATCTCGACGCGACCAATCGGCAAGAAATACGATCGGCTGATTAGATTCCAAAATTAGTCGATGGAATTCCGCGCGCGACAATTAGCGAGAACCGGCGTGGCGCAATTATCGCCCGATAGTCCGGATTTCAATGTCGCTAGACGCGACTTTTTCCGTCACGTGCGCGACATGTTAAAATCGAATAGCGCGATCTGCATTAGGATGTGCATCGAATAGTTGATCATCGACAGCTGCTAATCCCAGGATTATCCTACGATGCAAATCGTAATAATAATTATCTTCTATTAGACATCAAGCAAAACTGCAAAACTAATTATCACGCGAAATCATTTTGTATCGACTCGATTCTGCCAGATTAGGGTGCAAGGTCGCTCTCCTTATGTCGGATTCTATCGAATGGAACGTGTTCGCGTGCAATATGCCAAGTCATCGAAGCATTCACAGGTCTGTCGATGATAAATGACTTGGAGTTACTTCCCCGACTGTCATCGAAAAAGTTGCGATAATTAATTGCTATGAGTGTAACTTGTCACCATGCAAATCGTTTCATAATATTTATAAATTATGGAATGATCTACAAATAACAATATGAAGAGAGTATATGGCTAAATGGATAAAGATAGTGAAAGAGTATTATTTAAAACTAGCAAGAAGAATACAAATTGACAATTGGCATTACAAAAACGACGTTTGAAAACCACGATAATTTAATAGAGAAAGCGGCGACGCACCTAGTACGAACAAATGAATGAATTTTGCATGCGGGATTTCCGAGAAACAACTTAGCACGCAAATCTTAAGACAAAGGTGCAGTGATTCACTCTGTGAAGCCAATCACTTGTATTGAAATCGATAAAGATAACGTTCTCGTATCCAATTCCCTTATTCTAAATTCGTAATTCGATAATATTGTATATCTGTCAACGACATAGAAACAGCCATTTCCGCATGTGCGAAGGCGTTATGTGCTAGATGTAACTTCCAAGAAAACTAATACGTCTTGTGGATATATAAGAGATAGGTCTCAATAAAGATATCTTCAAGATATTTTTAAAAGATGTCTAGAAGTAAAAAAAACTCCAAAAGTCAAAAAATTCTTAATTACATGATGATAATTTTGTAAAAAATATTTGTAAACATTTTCCTTTCTAAAAAAACATCTTTTTAAAAAATATTAGTCAGATAAGATGTCTACATCTTATTATTATTATTAAAGACACTGATCGCATCATAAATTTGAAAATTTCGTACATGTTACAATACGAAAGACTATCAATCATAGTTCGAAAGCGAGACCACCGGAAGGTCATCGTTGGCAACATCTAGGAATCATTATATCAGCGATGACTTAGAAGTATAGCATTAATTATAAAATATCTATTATACGACGGTGCGTGACGAAATTGTCGTCAATCTCATAAATCGACAGAGCGTCACGCTAAGTGGATCCTTATTAATGATGTAACGTCCGACGGATCGTCCGATGCGATGTATTATCGGTCAACGGGGCGCATAGGTATCGCGTTACCATTACCCCGTCTCGGAATTGTGCTCCTCCGTCTTAATGGACTTTGACTGATTCTCGTCGTGTGCCCGAGATAGCGGTCAGACGCATTAGTTTTTCGACGCATTGTGCCCTACAGATTCGAATTCCCCCCGCGATACTCGTACACGGTGGAGCGACGCGTGTCAGAGACGGGCCTTTAGAAAGCCCCACATACAGCGAACCGCGGAGGTGTATTCTTCAGATTTGTCCGTTTGACGGGTGTCTTTTGTCGGTACCCATTACGTCGAAAAAATCACCGAGCGAACGTAGACGTCGGAAAGAGGCTAAAACAGGCACGTCTGTTTTCTTCTCGTGAGAACGAGAACCGGCGCGACGAGTAAAGGCTTGGAAGGAAAAAAAAAATGGAACAGGAAATAATTTGGCTTCGTTACGTTTATAGAAATTTGCGATTGTGTTACGAAAAATCAAGTTCTCGCGGTAACTACGACCAGCAAAACTGACAAGTAAAAACGCTAGATGTAATAAAAGAAAAAATTAAAATCGTGTTACAACACGAATTCTGCTTACATAGCTTTCCCATAGTGAATTGAAATTATTCCTGCGAGCGTTTATTTCTCTCGCTATTCATTGGCAATTTTTTTCTCCGAGCGCCGAACGATTTTCGCGATTGATGCCTGCGCTACATATAATGCATTAAATCACTCCCGCCGACAGCATTATTACAGTTCATTACTCTCGCGATTGATACATCGCGTATAATCATAACGCCCCTCATCTCAAACGCGAAGGAAGGCCGATCCGACGTTAAGAGGACGTTTTGCCTATTCTACGCACATCCTCCGCGGTCTCCACCTTTTATCCGCCTGGTCTTTCTTGCCCGGGTTTCCACGTTACATTGTATCAGAATTACAGCTTGCATCCCCACGAGGTTACGGTGAAGCGATTAAGTACAATTTGACGACTGTAATATTATCTCGCGGGAATCCCCGACGCCGCGCCACTGCTGCGCCGGGCCCGCGGTGTGTTATAAAGTACGTCTCGTTTGCGCCATTTGTATAAACGCGGAAACTCCGACTCGATCGAGACTTGCACGATTACGTTGCGCATGCGATGGCGCGCCCTTTGATTGCCCCGCGACCGTCATCGTTTTTTTTCCACGTATAAGCGCGCAAAGTAGTAGCGATCCCGCTGATTACCGACAAACGCAGGCATATATATATGCCGGTAATAGTCCTCGCAACCTCGGTATTACATGCGTGAATCGCGAATGCGCGCGCTAAAAAAAAATATTGCCCTTCCCGCACGGGAAATCATCATGTATAATGGTAAAGCAATTGCTTTATATATTTTGTAGATGTATATTATAGGATATATGTATGTAACATATCCGCGTAACAATAAGTAGTACAAGCACGTGTAGAATTATTCTGTGAAATTAAAAGATCGCGATTAAAGTATTCTAAAATAAAAACATATGGGGGAAAATTTGAGGTGATTTTGTAATCGCGTACGTTCCTCGCTTGAAACACTATCGTTACTGATCACAGTACGATCTGACAAGTCCATCAGCCAGTTTTCTCGCAAAGTAGTAGATTCGTATATGATTATCGCGATTTATCGTCTGTCATTTCCGTATGATCGTAACTTAACAACGGCGATTATAAAACTGCAAACTGCCTCAAGTCGTCCCTCTTCATCATAATGGCATAATTCCGCGAGGCCCAACAGCGAGAGATATTTATTTTTTCTATTCGGTATTAGGAACATACATCGATAGGTATGGATTACGCGATCGTATCTCGTCAATGCAGCTTGTTTATGGGAGCAATTTCGCGTCGGGTAGAAATTTAACGTACGCGAATCTCTCGCGGACAAACCGTTATCCGCATCGATTTATCTTTGTGGCTACTGACAGCAGCGCATTAAACGTCGGTAACACCCGGCCCGAACGTGGATTATGACGTTAAAAGCGAAGGAAACGTGAAGAGACATGTGAATATGATTCTTGCACTCGAAATTTATCAGATAAATTTATCAGGTCAATCTTTTATAATCTATTCTCGATATTTATAGTAGAAAAAAATGTTACGTTTATTTTGATAACAAATGAATTAAGAATGAAAAGTTCTTTATAAACCATATTTACAGGAGAAGTAAAGAAATGAGTAACAAAATCTTAATGTACATTAAATTTTTTCAATACATTCTGTGTTTTCATATAGAATTTAAAATTCAGTTATATACTAAAATTATTTAATTATGGATAAATTTTTGAATCTCGAAAAAAACAAAATGCCAACAAATTTATAATATTATAAATAGAAAAGAAATTTCTTTAAAAATTATTTAGATGTGTGCAATGTAATACAGATACTTCAGAATAAAATATTGTGTAAAAAACAATATTTATATAAAAAATGAAAAAAATGCAGCTGTGAAGGAATTGATTCGGAGAAACATTTTGAAATTACAGTCTAAACTTTTCTATCACATAAACTAACAGAAAGAGAAAAAACGTACAGGATTATCGTGGTCATTCTATTACCGGTATTTTTAAATACCAGCAGACTATAAAATAGATAACATAATGGTATTGCACACGGAAAATTGCATTTAACTGATACGACTTATCGATATGGACGTACGTATCTATGTGCGTAACAACAGCAGTTTATAGTCTCCTATTTTATTCTCTAACGCGTGTGTTTCGTCCACTTTCCATATCTGACGTAATCCGAGCTTATTGTTATATCGAATATAAATAATGCAAGCACACAGAGATTTTCGCACGATATCGCCATAAATATTATAATTGTTTCGAAAATAACAATTTGCATGTGTTGTGTAAAAATAATTAATTGCACTAAATGCATGAAATTTTATTTTTCTATACAGAATTATAATATTTATTATTAAATGTTATATAAATTTACTTGCAATATTAGTGCAATAAATTTCTAATGTTTTCCGGGGAAACGTAAACATCTGTGAAAAAAGTAATTTAAAAAGTAGAGGCAAAGAAAGAAAATAAACGGTTTTCGATAATAAAGTAGACTCTTCACGATGTAAAGATCATTAATTATTCTAATAATAATATTCGCTATTTTTTCTCTTGTTTTCTATTTCACTACAACCATTACAAAATCTAGATCGTAATTACATGAATATATAAGTAGAATCAATAAAACCCTATAATAAAATCTACAACACATTGTAAAGCGATTTTATTAATACTTCTGAATAGATTAATTGGCTTCAGCGACTTTGTATTTTATAGCTCATTTATTACAGCTTACTCGATAAGATTAACTATCAATTCTCACCTCTTAGCATTTTCTCACCGATCACAACGCTTAATAATTGATTATTATTAATTAATAATCTCCATTAATAACTTCCGCGTTAATCAATACGTGCTCGCCATTTACGTAAAACTGTTATGAAATAACACGACATTAGCAATATTTAGCGGTGCGCATTAAATTGCTCTAATCGCTAATTAATTACCGATAATTGAGCGTATTACTTTCTTGTATAACAATTTCATCGCAAAAACGCACTATGAATTCCTTATTTTAGATCTTAAATTCCAAGGAGATTCTCGCTTGTCTCTCGTTGACGTCTTCTTTTCGTTCTATCGTACACTCATGTGTGCGTGCGAAATATCTAAACTGAATCGTTTGCGAAATAAATCAAACGATGCCCCGCGCCTCCTCCGTACACTCGGCCAGTAGTCACGTATGCCACTTTCGCGTTTGCTTTTGTCCTGCTCTCAAATTGAGATCTTTTCATCTGAATTCTTCATTCCATCTAAAAAAAATCTTTTTTCCCAAAATTACATCTTTTAATTAATCTATGTAGATTTAAATTTTTCATTATATGCGTGATTTTATACTTAATATTATGTTAATACTTAGTATTATGTTCGTAGTTCATACTTTTATTCTTGTTATTTGCACATCTCGCTCAATGTCGTTTATACAAAAATATATTAGTAAAAAAGAAAGATAAGAAAATAGGTTTATAATTGAATATAATTTCTTGCCATTAGTATGTTTTAATTTTTCGGTATTGACAAAGATTGATTGAGAGATATTCTCAAAAATAAAATTTGCCGTAGTTACCCTCAAAACTGCTTCTCTTCTTGGCAAAGCTCCATAGACGAGCAGATGTGACAACGAACTTTGCTACGTATCTAAATCTCTTTTATTTTTGGTATAAACGTATTTATACGTTGCTATTCATAATACGACCGAAGGAGATGTGTTTTTGTCAATGATTTGGACACAAGAGAATTACAGCGAATCTCTCAAATTTCTCGATTCTTCGTAAAACTATTTCTATTCATAATTAATCCACGATAATATCTACAGTATAATCTTTTTTTTGTGTCATTATTTTAGCGAAAAAGTTGATGTAATGTTAATAAAAAAAACATTTAATTTAAATTTATATGTGTTATACATTTAATAGTATAATATATTCTATTACTTTAATCATAATATTATCTGTGAAAAGAAGTAGAATTGGGAAGTAGATCTGAAATTCATCGTGAGTCATCAGGTGTAAAAAAAAATTTTAATTTCGAAAATCACATAAAAAGTCTCTTGGACTAGACGCATGATTTCTTCATTTTAGACAATCGCATTTCAAGCTAATTAACAATGTATATAACTAATGTAAATATCACATAGTTACAGATATATTGATTCAACTAGTGCAATACCATGCATACTGCTTATTACACGGAGATATTACCTAACCATATATAGCTTTAAAAGATTTTGTACATCATTTTTACATACATTTTTATACGTGTATATCTTCTTGTACATCTTCTTTGTACAACTTAAAAACTGGTTGTTTTATTTCAACTCATTTGCTATATAAAAAATATGCGTAATTTCCTTTCGGCTATCTTTCACGATCAGTGCGTATCTCCTGAGATAATTTGTCCGGCTGTGACTTTTTTTTTACGACGGAGACGTCTTCCTCCTGAAGGAAAACGTCTCCGTCGTAAAATCGCCTCAGAGTCGCTCGAAGCGAGTGTTATCGAATTTTTCATGAGCCGTCAAAGAAAGGATTGGTGACCGAAGGCTTAACGCGTTGAAACTTGAAAAACACTTCACTCGCGATTAAAAAACAGATCCCTCGAGTGTCGCTTTTATCAGATTGAATTTGGCTTTTGAATCCTATAAACGCGACACTAATACCACCTCTGCAGAGGCATATACTTTGATAAAAAGACCCCGCTACTATCCGAGCATTTAATTAAGCAACTCGTCTACTCGTTAGTCAGAAAACGATACCGATGCTATCCTTATTTCGTTCCAGTCACTGAAAATGCTACTGAGAAAGTGAGAAATATTAATTAGCATTTAGTAAAGCTACATGTTCTTATTCTTATATGTGCGAGTCTATTTGAAATTAATCTATTTCTTTCTCTTCTTTATTCCATTCTCTTGATATCGTGAAACAAGTTTTATCTTTAAGAGCTTTACTTTTTCTGCGATGTAATTTACTTTTCATGTCTAAATTCTTTATTAATAATGGTCCAAATAATCTTTTTAGAAAATAATTGAGTATAAAAATGTATAATTTTCTTTTAATTATTTTAATTGAATTTTAAAATCCAAAAATGATAATATTTTCATTATTTGCTTTACGATTATTAATTTTTTAAAATGTGGAATTATGGTTTTAATTGTGGAAAATAAAAAATTCTACAAAATATAATACATCTAAAGAATTAATATACGTATCTAATATTCTTCCTCAAAATACAATTGTTTTTTATAATAAAAAATGTTAAAGTTGCAACGAAATAGTTACTCGAAGCATTATGTATTTCGTATTTTAGATGACGCATCCGCCAGTTTCATATGTCCCAGCTGCGCTATCAATTATAAATCCACATGACACCTCATTTGCGCGTTGTTATCACGTAGAAGACACGTCTAATCGCACATCCAAATACGAAATGCGTGTATGAAGCTCTCATGATTTTATTCGTAAAACTCATTCGCCGTACCTCTTATCGTCGCTGTCGTAAAGGCGCAGTCGCGCTAATTGCAACGAGGAAGATTATTGCGTATACATACCAGAGAGAAACGTTCGTCACTAGCGTCTATCTCGGCACGTGGGCGCCGTGGGCACGTGGTGTGAGAAACGTGGTGCATATTATTGCGCGTACTTAGCCGTGTCTTTTTTTCCCCGGAGAAACAGAGAGCATCACACTTTTTACCCGCGTTAAGCGTTACCGCGTAGTTTCCTATTGTTTGCTATTGTTTAGCGGTTCGTTTATTTGAAAAGTATACTCGAATAGCTTTGAGACTATTTTCACTCGCGGGACGCGATGAGTCGAGTCGAAAAAAAAAGTAGGATCGTAAAAACGTGATGGCTACGAAAAGAACAGTCTGTGTAACTGCTTCTGGCGGCAACATAGATTTTTTACAGATTAGTTCACGCCACCATAGATATTATAAAATTTGCGCCTAATGAGACTAAAGGGTGTTTGATTGTTACAAAAGGGGTCAGATTCAGCTCGCCACAAAAAATTGTCAAAAACAAATACGATATGAGAAATCTGGCCTTTCTCTTAATATCGAAAAAAAATCTATTATAAAATCAAAGAGAAAATTATAAAATTATTTGTATAATTATAAAAATTAATTGGAAATTATACAAATGAATATCTATATGTATTATTAACTATTTCCAAATTTTTTTTTAAGTTAAGTTTTTGTTATATTCAAATTTTAAAACTACAATAAAATTTAGTTAAAAAATAACTTGCATCTTTATATTTACTACGATCAGATATATTTCACTTATTATGTTGTACAGTTTTCAAAAGCTTTAGAAACGTATTTTCATGCACATAATTTCTAATAATTATACGCTCAATTTTCGTATAAAGAAAATATGTATAATGTATAATTTTATTTACATAAAATAATATTATATTTTTTAAGTATTTGATAATTGTATCATTTATCTTCACCCTAACTTACATAATATTCTTGACAATATATAGAGTACGTTTGATATTTCTAACTTAATATATGACCACTGAATTGCATGTCACCGACCTATGTTGATTCATAAACCTTAATGCAAAATCGCACTGTACGCCACATCAATGAACGTTCGCGGTAACGACCGGTCCTTTACAGGGCGTCGGCTCTTTTAATTCGCGCAATATCTCCAGGGCGATTTATTATCCGCGATGTGGTGGCACAAACGACCGAGACCAAAGCTCGAATTTCCGGTCGCGGCTCGCGGCAATGCAACAAGCCCCATGAGCCGATATATTAGATCGCTTCGTTCATCTTCACGGTTAGACGCGTGCGGGCCGCGTGATACGCACTTGCCGCATCGAAAACCCGATGCGTCGCGTGCGTGGCCGGCGGCTTCTTCTTTTCTTCTTAGGCACGCGGACATGCTCCGTATGAGATTCCGTTAGCATCACGATCCCACTTCTCTTTCCATCCCCGACACGGAACATTTTTCGCGTTTACGCTTTGCGGCGCGAATGCGTCCGCTATGCGACTGGGCGCGGCCCGTTAATTACGAGATGTCACCGAAGCCAAAATAATGATGTTTCCTGTGTAATTGAAGACGTGGAAAATGACTTTTTCTGAAAAACAGTTGCTCGGTACCCACCACTGACTAAGTAACGTGCGACAAGCTGGACACAGGTGTTGTTCTTGCTACACGGAGAGAATTTTCTCTTAAAATTTATCCTCAAAATCTGGTAATTGTGGGATAATATATGACCTCGAGGAATTTTGCTATATTTTTTAGTAAAATTTATTATACTTTTAGTAAACTTCACTAAAAGCATATAGTAAATTTCACTATACTTTTAGTAAATTTTACTAAAAAGTATAGTAAAATTCCTCGAGGTCACACATTATCAGATTTTGAGGGTAAATTTTAAGAGAAAATTATCTCCGTGCAAGTAAACTGTGAAGATGTAAAAATATGTTATTAAGAAGAAATAGCCTATTTTGACGAGACTTCTCTTCCTAAAATTTCTGTTTCTAATTTTAATTTAATAATTTTATATCAAATTATTTGAGAATTTAAATTTATCTTTTATTCAATCTTTAAACTTTATACCTTAATTTTTTAGATTTATTTAGTCTTATGGGTATTTCGTGTTCAATCCATGGAAGTTTCTAAAAAATTTTTTTTTCAATAATTAAATCATACAGTATATTATCTTTTCCAGTATATACCTTTTCCAGAATATAAACATTTGTTCAAAAAATTTGAAAGTATGTTCGTAAATTTTTAGAGATTTTTTTTAATTTACACTTTAATATACTTTAAACAGATAAAAAAGCAAATTAAAATCAAGAGAAACCCATGACGTATCAAAAACCTTTTTTCGCATGGTACATTAAAAATTAATTTTCATACATAAAAAATATTTTATTAGTGACAATATACGAGGATATAAAATTCTATATTCCTTTTCAAAAGAATTCCGTAATATCTCTTACCGTATATTCTTAAGCTCCTTTACATTATGAAACATCGGATCGTTACTCAACGAATTATACCGATCTTTTCCTCTCACGAGACAGCGCGAGTTCAAAAACCTTCACGCTTCGTTTCGAATTGAGAATCATAGTGATCTACATGGGACGGTACGGAAATCATGTTCAGTTCTCTTCTAACTTCAAAGTCGCGCATTTTGAAACATAGTAGAGAACGAGAAAACGGTAAGCGAAAAATATGTCAGTGTCTACCGGTTTCTCTCATCTTTCCTGTGAAATCGTCGATAAAATTTGCCTAGTCAATTTGTCGCTACTCTTATCATTAGTCACAGATCATTAACTATGTTAAACACACTTTCACGTTTTAAGATACGCCATATTGGAGAGATAGTAGTATTTTTTAACCGTTCATATTTTTTTTATTCGCAGCGAACGAATTGATTCGATACCGTATCCATCATCAAAATTATGTCTCTTCATAATTTTCATGCCGGATAGGAAATTAACATTCTCTCGGCTTTCTGGGCGAGCACATACTCCATCTTGTATTTTCTAACACCGCGCGTGTCTGTTCTCGCAGTTTTTACGATCCAACGCGGTCGCTTCTTCTTTTCAGCATAATCTCCGTGTCCGCTTAACTAAGTTACGAGAAACCGCGAGAAACCTGCGGTTTACTCAAAGGTAGGATCGTTTCAAAGCTTTCGTCGATAATCGTTTAGAATCGACAACGACATTTATGAATAACGTAAAAATGATTAACACTTGGGACGTGCAGAATAAATCACTCAATTTTCATTCGATTCAGAATGTTAGTTTATGCATAATTGCACACAAATATTCTATACGAATTATTAGGAAGATTAGATAGATTTTGAGATAGTCTTATTTCTACATTCAATTTGCATTCATTATTAGCTTGTAGAATCTGCGTTTGCGACAGCGACGTGTAGGAAACGTAATAGTTCGTCGTAACGTATGCAGACAAGCGTAACACTCAGGCGCCTTTTAATCTCCGTTCGCGCTAGCCTACCGCAAACATATCTCTCTCGCTTTATTTTATTTTATCGTTTATATCGTCCGATTGCGTAGCACGCGGTTGACAAGAACTTACGCGATACTCTCGATAAGAAGGCAAAATGATCAGCGTAAGGTTTCCTTAGGTTCGTGCTGTCCTGACACGCCTGCGGATAATTCGTACGAGCCTTCCGAAACGTTTTGTTGGCTGCCTGATATAATTACCGCGGCATTATCACTTGTTGTATCAATGTTAACGATAGTAAGAATATTCTTAATTTCCTAATCTGACGTCATCAGAAAAAAAAAGAACTTACGATTTTTTCTTTTAAGGAAGTCGAAATCTTTAATAAAAGAGATACTAATCAAAAAGAGAATTTTTTTATAGATCACTTTTGGTCACAAAAATATTATGTGAGAATGTATATAAAACTTTAATAAATATTTGTACAAAATTTTTTTATCAACTTATTTGTTGAAAAGTTCTTTACCTAAAGTGGCCATTTATGTTACATAAGCAAAATTAGTAATTTTGTCCTGTATAACTTTATTTTATTATTATCAAAAGAACATAAAGTGTTTGAAATTAACATTTTTTATGAAATTAAATTAAAACAGCAATGAAAAAATCTGTACATTTTTGCAAGTATAAAATCCTAAAATATCATTTATTTTATCATTCATTTTATTAAGATTGAATAAAGAAAAAAGATATACGTAATTCCATAAGCGAGAGAGAGAGAGAGAGAGGAGAGAGAGAGAGAGAGAGAGAGAGAGAGTCGCTTGCTATCAATAAGGTTTTTATCAATCTGATCAGAGTCGCGTTTAACGAAGGCTAAAAAGTTCGCAACGCACATCGCGTCTTAATCGCATTATTATTCCGCGGATTGTATACTTAACTCGACGCCACTCACCGATCAAAGACAAAATTAATATGCTGTCGTTTCTCGCTAACCGGTACACGATATGGTAAACCCCGAAAAAATCCCGACGGTATTTTACATCTTATCATCCTGTTCAATTACGTTGACAACGAGGCAACCTTTTTCAGCCCTTCCTTCTTTAAGACGGTCGCTCCGTTAAGCCAACTGCTCTTGTTGGTCCAACGAAACGGGCATGTTTGGCATCGCTCTTTTCGTAATAGCCACTTCGAGGAGATCCCCGGCGATCCCCAATGAGACTCGTCGTATATTATGCATCTCCGGATCTGTCGTCGATGGCGGTTGTACGCGGCGCGCGGAACAGCGGGGCTATTTTTCAATATTACCACGATAGATCATCCGGCAATAATGGGGATAAGGCACGCATAAGAGATACCACAGTGAACCCGCGGTCTGATTAGGAGCGCCAGGGGTTTATCGACCCCCGAACGCGAAAAAGGAGGTTTATATGGCATGATGCATGCCGCGCGCTACCTCGACGGACCCCTCGTTTGCTCAAAGGTGCCGCCTACATCGATCTACTCCTTTCGTGTCCCATTGATTTTTCCCTAGTCGGCCAACGCGTCGGCGGCGGTGCCTTGCATCTACTTTATGCGCTTGACCCATCCGAGCCGCGTTTATGGAAAGCCTTTTGTTCGGGCCCCTGGATTTTATCAATAAAATAGTCAACGAGACTATCCCGATCGCTTCTAATCACCCCCTAACAATGTGTCGCGCGACGATTAGAGTCACTGTTGCGACTTTTGTCCACATAAATCCTTCATCCTTCGTGGTAGATAATCAAATTTTGTCAAATAACTTTACACATTCGAGATTTAAATCCGAATTAAATTAATCGATAATATATTAAACTGTATTGTAAAGTTTTTATTAATTATTTATAAATCTATCAAGTAGAAACTTCAAAATTGAGAGCAATTTTGAAACAGTAATATACCTTGTATATTTTATGTTCTAAGTACATTGGAATATCTTAATATAATTCTTAAAAAAAAATTAAAATTTACTAATCGTAAAATTAAATCAGAATGTTATTATAATTTAATAAAATCAAGTATATCGTAAAATATATCATTAAATCTGATTATCTGTGAAAGTTTCTAACAATAACATCAATGATTTCTCCACTTTTGAATCAAATGTGTCTCGATGTTCTGAAGAACATTTTCCTAAACGTTTCTCGTCTGTCTGCATAATAAATGTATCTACATACAATAAATTTATTTTTAAGACGAATACGCGCTTCAATCCCTGCACCCCTAACGACACTTTTAGCGCCGGTACTTGCGTCCCTATTCTCGGTATCGTCGAATCATTATCGCGTAAACGACATGCCGCGTCTTTTATCCGCACTTTCGTCTCGCCACCGGTCCTTGTCTCGCCGAGATCGTTGCAAAGAACGAACAATTCGCCTCCATCTGGGGGACGCCTTTCTTCCTTGTGCGCGGGGATAATTAGTTTAAAGCTTTTAAACGCGTCAGTCATCCGTGACGATATTACAACAGCATGGGTAACGGTAACGGAAAAAGCCCTTACGATGTACAAAATGTTACTCTAGAATTAGCGAAAAGTGAAAATACACATTATTTTTCGGAAAATTTAAAGATTTTCATTTTTTATAATCTATTAAAAAATTATTACAAATTTTATTACAAAAGAAAATTTAAGAATTTTTTAAAAAAAACCTCAATTTTTATTTGACAAATAATAATGTAATTTTTCGGTCCACTTTAGAACATTCTGTATAATTACAG